>NC_057801.1:621066660-621366660 GCF_018294505.1 Triticum aestivum
CCCCATTCATACCTCGTGGGCGCCAAATCACCTTCTCCCTGGGAAGCTCCCTTCTCCCGAGCTGCGAAACCTCAGCCCCACCTCATGGCGCCCCCATCGCACCAATTTCACAGCCGCCCTCCTCCCTAATGCCGGAGACGCTGTCCATTTGCTGTCGTGCACTGGGCCGTGTGCTGGTGGTGCTGCCTCGATGACAGCCGCGTGAACCGTACCGGAGCTGATTCACCCCCGCCGTTGTTCACGACGCCGTAGCGGCTCCAACTTCGGATCCGTCCAGAGTCCTGGCGCTGCTTCCGCATCGCTGTCGACTGTCGCGACATTGCTCTTTCCCTGCTGCCGATCGCCACCGCAACCGCGTCGGCCTCACTGACTCGGCAGCAGGACCTGCCTACTTCACCATGCCGCCAGATAGGTCGCACCCTCATCTCAAATCACTTTATTTAGGTGTCAGTTGTCTGAATTTTTATTCTGGGCCAATCGATTCCCAATGGGAAGCGGCACCCCTCGAGGCGGTGGAGCTCCTAGGCTGCCGGTTGGCTGGTGTCTAACGTAAGGGTGTGGGGCCGCAATTTCACCGCAGAAGCACCGCTTAGATGGCTATCTTTTAGAGTTGTGTGGGTTGAAGGTACTGCCGCCACCGGATCTGGATGACGGGGAGTCTTTGTGGATTGGCCCGGGGGCGGTGCAACCATGGCAGTGCGGTGGGGTGGGGAGCGGGGTTTTTGCCGGGGCCACGGACGGCGGAGGCAGGCTGCTCTGCCGTTGGTCGCTGGCTCTTCGGGGAAGATTTCGAACAGTGTCAACCGGGAGGCACAAGACGGACATCAAGCCATCCGGCGTAGATCGGACAGTACCAAAATAAAATAAAATCATGTGACCCCAATTTAGTCTTCAGTCAACAGACGTGTGACCACTCTCGTACCTTGCTGTTGATCTCTTAGTGTATTTCTTCAGATCAAAGAGATATGTCGTTCTTAGCATTATGCGTTATCTGCATCTTCAGACACACCGTCTTCCGACTCACCGCAGCTGCTCCAACAAGGGAAGCATACACCATAAGGGAGCTATAGTCCCCACTCAATAGTTCCCTGCATCGAATGCGCGTTCCCGACATGGATAGCCACAACATTTGCAGGTCCATCAACAAGTCAGCACATGATGCTCACTCCTATGGATGGCAGCCAGATAGGTTGTACCCTCATCTTACTTGTGTGCAACATTTATGGTGTTGTTATTCATCTAAGCATGGAAAATAGATCATCACATTTCACTGTATATTCATGTTGATCTCTTACGGGTCTTGTTCAGGAGTTCACGCTGTTCCATAGTTCAGCTAAGATACTTGTTCTTTAGGTAACGTTGTTCCATAGTTATCATCCATCAGCCAATGCTATCCCACAGGCTGGTGACTATAGTATTATACCACTTCTAGTATTACCTATGTTGTTCTTTAATACTTTTGTGTGCCATCTAGTTAATCTCGAGTACAAATGATACATATTCTGTAGCTTTCATCTGTGTTCTCCCTTTAGTTTATGAGACCTGTTGCTGCTGGTTAACCCCACTCCCACTATTTATGTCGTCTCCTACAGGCACTCATTACATAAATCTAACTACTAGTTGTCTTCCATACATGTCAGATATAATTGCACACACTGACATATCCACAAGACCCTCACGGAGCAATGTAAAGGCCAATAAACTTGATGTCAATGATACCCAATATGATGGAACATGTAAAGGCAGTTCTTCAGAAGACTTGCAGAAAGATGATGAATCCTCTTCAGTCCACAAGGTCCTTGCTCTAACTTGGCCTGTGATATGGGTACAACATGCATATAATGTCCTGGAGTGTATCTACTCTGTTGCAATGCCATGTGCTTAGCATGCTGATCATGCATGTAAATATGGCATGCCTTCCTGTTTTTCAGTACCTATTCCATTCATGATAACATGTTTTTAAATTCAAGTACTGTCATTCTACTCTATCGCAATGCCATCTGCTTAATTTGGACATCATGCTTCTGAATATCTTATGCATTGTTATTCATCAGTATGTACTTCGTCTGTCTGCCATACCATGTTTTTTTACATTGAAGTGTTGTTCTAGTGCTCTGTTGCAATGCCATCTTATTTTCCCAATCATACACGTGTATGTTGCCTTAGTTATTTCTGTATGTATTCCGCTACAATATAATTTTACATTCAACTAGTGTTTTTTTTGCTGTGTTGTCCTGTCGTATCCCGAGCTCTTACACCATACTCCCTCCGTCCAGATACATGTTGCAGAAATGGATAAAAAAGGATGTATCTAGAACTAAAATACGCCTAGACCCATCCATTTTTTCCAGATGGAGGGAATACATGTCAATATGTCATGCCTTTCTATTCTTCAGTACCTATTCCATCTCTCTGTTGTCGCATGTTTTATAATTAAAGCACCATTCTTCTATACAAGGCATGCAAGGGGAAGACGACTATGTTAGAATCTGAAGGGTTACAAACAAGGCCTTTGCAAAAGATCCAAACGCCAGGAGATAATAAACCAACTCCAGTTTTTATAGATACTACTCCAGCACAGAGAAACCCAACTCCTACTGATAATAAGCAGATTCCAGTGGCCAAAGAACTAGTCCGCTCCAGTCCAGCAAAAATATGTCAACTCAATTCTAAGAAGCGTGTGCATATCCTTGCATCATGAAATTTTATAGCATGTTGATCATATTTTCTACATGTTTCTTACCCATCTCTCTTTTAGAAAATAAGCTTAACAGATAGAAGAATTTCTGCAATGGTATCATTTATGAGGAAAGATTCTTGCAGGAATTCTCTGTGCTCCAATGTAGATGTAAGTACCTGTTGTATATCACTATATTTTTACATCAGCATGTATTTTGTTAATCGACGTGAATCCAACCTTTATCTAATCTAAATTCAGTTGTAGCAAAATGTATGATTAAAGGCCACAATGTTGATTTTTGTAAGGAAAACTGCATGGTAGTTTTGCATCCTGAGCTGCATGAGTGTACTATCTCATATCAGTGGGTTTAAATACTTTGGTTGTGCAGTGGGTTTTTACTGTGTTGTCTTGTCGTATCCCTAGCTCTTACATCATACTCCCTCCATCCAGATTAAATGTCGCAGAAATGGATAAAACTGGATGTATCTAGCACTGAAATACGCTTAGACCCATCCATTTATTTCCGGATGGAGGGAATACATGTCAATATGTCATGCCTTTCTATTCTTCAGTACCTATTCCATCTCTGCTGTAGCATGTTTTATAACTGAATCACCATTCTTCTATATAAGGCATGCAAGGGGAAGACAGCTATGTTAGAATCTGAAGGGTTACAAACCAGGTCTTTGCAAAAGATCCAAATGCCAGGAGATAATAAACCAACTCCATTTTTCATAGATACTGCTCCAGCACAGAGAAACCCAACTCCCACTGATAATAAGCAGATTCCATTGGCCAAAGGACTAGTCCGCTCCAGTCTAGCAAAAGAATGTCAACTCCATTCTAAGAAGCATGTGCATATCCTCGCATCATGAAATTTTATAGCATTCTGATCATATTTTCTACATGTTTCTTACCCATCTCTCTTTTAGAAAATAAGGTTAAACGATAGAAGACTTCCTCCATTGGGATCGTATTCAAGGAAAATATCTAGCGGGAATTCTCTGTGCTCCAATGCTGATGTAAATACCTGTTGTATATCACTATATTTTTACATCAACATGTATTTTGTTAATCGGCGTGAATCTAACCTTTATCTGATCTAAAATTAGTTGTAGCAAAATATTAAGGCGCCAATGTTGATTTTTGTAAGGAAAACTGCCTAGTAGTTTTGCATACTGAGCTGCATGAATGTACTATCTCATATCACGCACATTACTGAATTGTAGTGCTTCTCTGGTTGCCCATTCATTCATTGTGTCAATGTTGCTTTCGTACGACCTTACCTGGCTGATGATAGTTGTGCCATATTGTGTTGATTTGGTGTAGGCTAGTTGCCCAAACGTTTGTTGTGTCAATGTTGCTTTCCTATTATCTGACCTGGCCGATGATAGCAATGCTAGTGTGTTAATTTTGTGCAGGCTGTTGAAGATAAGAAGACAAACTCTGAAAACAGCAAGGCAACCCCATTGTTTCTTTCTAGTAAATCTAGGCCAGGTAATATGGCAATAACTCATGATTAATCTATTTGGTTCCCGTCCTAATTTATGTTATGATGCAGTGGTCGAGACACTCTCCACTATCAATAATACAAGCCTGCCAAAATCGCCATCTGAATCTGTTCAGTATCCTCTGTCTCGAATGCAACGGAATAAATGTATGTTTGTGAACCAACTAATGGCTGAAGCAATGATGGAAATGGTGGATGAATCAGAGGTGCAGAGTCGTGTGACACAACAACTGATCAATGTTTTCAGAGACAGTGTAGCAAAGCAGCAATAACTTGCCCACATGCTTATGGGCGTCATCTGTGCTGAGGTTGCAGATTGTGACGTTGTAGATGGTTAGGTTCTGCTCATTTATTTGCACTGGCATCAATCTTTGATTGCCCAGTGGATGTAATTTCCTGTAATATATGCTGGATGTGCAACGTTATTCCCTGTATGTCGTACCTTTGCTTGATCGGTTTTGGTCCTGTGCATAATTGCTCGTCATAATGGGCTCAAATTATCTAATTTGGCCTAAAGACATGTACGAACTTTAGTGGTCCCATTAAGTTAATGGGCCGTTACTAGGCCGAAAGTTAATGGTCGACCCTCTTACCTCCCAGGTTGTTAACAGGCCGACATTAAAGCGAGCAATAGGTGGCCCCAATTTATTTCATGGGCCGTTAACAGGCCGTTTCTAAGTTTGGGCTACATATGGCCCAACTATACTGTAGGCCTTTAGCAGGCCGAAAGAGACAGCGGGCTTGTACTGGACCATGAAGAGCATGGGCCGCTAACAGGCTGAAAGTCAGGTCGTATTGTAAATGGCCCAACTGTGTTGTGGGCCTTTAGCGGGCCGAAAGAGAAACCGGGCTGGTATTGGACCATGACGAGCATGGGCCGTTAAAAGGCCAAAATTAAGGTCCGACTACAAATGGCCCAACTCACTTATGGTCCGTTAACGGGCCGAAAGGCACACAGGGCCGGGAATTGGCCCAACACTTAAATGGGTCGCTAAAAGGCCAAAACTCAGGTCTGACTACAAAAGGCCCAACTGATTTATGGGCCGTCAACAGGCTGAAAGTGACACCAGGCCAGAAATTGGCCCAACACTTAAATGGGCCGCTAAAAGGCCGAAACTTAGGTCCGACTACAAATGGCCCATCAGATTTATGGGCCGTCAACAGGTTGAAAGACACACCGGGCCAGAAATTAGCCCAACATTTAAATGGGTCGCTAAAAGGCCGAAAGATGTACATCCTGAAAATTGGCCCATCCATTAAATGGGCTGTTAATAGGCTGAAATCCCATTGGGACGATATTGAGCCCAAATATATAGCGGGCTATTAACGGGCTCGAACTGACAATGGGCTGCAATGGTGTCAAATCTTTAATGGGCCGTTGACAGGCCGAATTGGCACATCTCGTATGGGTCGTGGGCTTAAATGGACCTGACACAAGTAGGCCTTATTTGGGCCGGCCTGCTAATTTTTACTGGGCCGGCCTTTTTCACCGGAATGGGCCACTGTTGGGCCGTGCCACATGTCGACCTATCATAGGCGCCTCATGTCCAATGAGTGGATGACATCTGTCCCAACGGTGAGGCAACATGTGTTTCCTGCGGCCAATGATGATTTTACATGTGGAAAATCCCCATTGGTCCGGGCTGTTAACGGGTTATCAGATCCAAAACTGGACCCGGTAGCTTAACAGCGTTCCGTTACGGTGGATGCCACGTGTTGGTCACCCTTGACGAAAGCCCTTCTGTGACGCGCGATTTATTGTCATGGAAGTGGACACTTCCGTGATGATAATTTTGGTAATGCCATGGAACACTTCTACGACAGCACATGTATGACTATCCTGATTCTGTCATAAAATCGTCATGGATGTACATGCATGACAAAAAAACGCGACCTACTGTGACAAACACGTATCATCACGGAAGTGTATTTTTTTGTAGTGGAGTAAGTAGGTTGTTTGCGTATGGGATAAAAGGGGACTTGATACTTTAATGCTATGGTTGGGTTTTACCTTAATGAATCTTTAGTAGTTGTGGATGCTTGCTAGAGTTCTAATCATAAGTGCATATGATCCAAGTAGAGAAAGTATGTTAGCTTATGCCTCTCCCTCAAATAGAATTACAATAGTGATTACCGGTCTAGTAACATAGTCAATTGCTTAGGGACAATTCCACAACTCCTACCACCACTTTTCCACACTCGCTATATTTACTTTATTGCATCTTTATCTAAACAGTCCCTACTTTTTATTTATGTGTTCTTTATTATCTTGCAAAGCTATCCAACAACACCTACAAAGTACTTCTAGTTTCATACTTGTTCTAGGTAATGCGAACGTCAAGCGTGCGTAGAGTCATATCAGTCGCCGATAGGACTTGAGAGAGTATTTGTTATACCTTTATCTCCTCGTTGGGTTCGACACTCTTACTTATCGAAAGAGGCTACAACTATCCCGTATACTTGTGGGTTATCAAGACCTTTTTTTGGCACCGTTGCCGGGGAGTCATAGCGTGGGGTGAATATTCTCGTGTGTGCTTGTTTGCTTTATCACTAAGTAATTTTTATTTGCTGTTCTAAGTTGTTCTCTATATTTAGTTATGGATATGGAACACGAAATACCAAAAAAATTAGGTGTACTTGCTACTCATGGAGATGGGGAACCTCCTAAAACCCTCGATGCTGGTTATGTGAAAGATATTATGTACTACTTTGATAATCCTTAGAAAACCCCATTCAATTATGTTATGGGAGACACGTTGGATCAACGTGAATACTTTAGGGATTATCGCTTGACACAAAAAGGGAAACTATTATGGGATCAAATTCATATATTGCGTTGGTATGCTCGTCAACTATGCTTGATACATGATTATACTTGTTGCTCTAGGATGAAGGCTCCACACCTTCCCTTTTCATGCAAATTCAATGATAATGAAACCTTAGCTTCTTATGCTAATGGTAGATATGATTACTATGATGTGGAACAAATAGAAGAATTTGTTGCTTTTATGGGTGCTTATGAGATTGAATTTATGTTTAAAGCGTTTGACGATTTTGATGATTCAGTTTATAGACCAGAATTTTTTTGCTATACTTAGATATTGCTATGAAAATTATGAATACAATTACAATATTAATGCATTTATTGAGAAATTCTCCGCTGTCCAAGAAGAGACTAATATTTGGCAGGAAGCTACAACTGTGAGCTCATTGGATGGAAAAGATGATGAGGAGAGCGAAGAACAAAAGGAGGAAGAGCGGATTAGCTACCCGTGCCCACCTTCTAATGAGAGCAACTCTTCAACTCATACATTGTTTAATTCCCCTTCGTTCTTACCGAAGGATGATTGCTATGATGATTGCTATGATCCCTTGAATTTGTTTGAAATATCCCTTTTTGATGATGCTTACTATGCTTGTGGCCAAGATGCCAATATGAATTATGCTTATGGAGATGAACTTTCTGTAATTCCTTATGTTAAACATGAAATTGTTACTATTGCACCCACGCATGATAGTTCTATTATCCTTTTGAATTCTCCCAACTACACTATATCGGAGAAGTTTGTGCTTATTAAGGATTATATTGATGGTTGCCTTTTACCATTGCACATGATGATTTTGATAGATATAATATGCATGTGCTTGCTGCTCCTACTTGCAATTATTATGAGAGAGGAACTACATCTCCGCCTCTTTATGTTTCCAACACGATGGAATTGCAAGAAACTGTTTATACTATGCATTGGCCTTTACTTGGTGCGCATGAATTGTTCTTCTATGACATGTCGATGCATAGGAAGAGAGTTAGACTTCGTTGTTGCATGATATATGTTATTTTGTGCTCACTACTAAATTACAAATCATTGT
The DNA here is from genome assembly GCF_018294505.1 of Triticum aestivum. Classification (NCBI taxonomy): domain Eukaryota; kingdom Viridiplantae; phylum Streptophyta; class Magnoliopsida; order Poales; family Poaceae; genus Triticum; species Triticum aestivum. The sequence continues at coordinate 621,074,721 of NC_057801.1, forward strand.
TAATTAAAATTGGCTTTGATATACCTTGGGATCCGGGTGGATTCATTACTTGAGCACTATATGCCTAGCTTAATGGCTTTAAAGAAAGCGCTGCCAGGAAGACAACCCGGAAGTTTTAGAGAGTCATTTATTTCTGTTGAGTGATTTTATATAGTTTAAAAACAAAAAAATAAAGCGGGGAACCAAAAACTTTTCAAAAAGGAAAGTGAAAGTGAGAAAGACAAGCATTGTTGAAGTGGGAGAGCTCCTTGAACTTTGTTCATGCTCACGGAAACTTTGTGAATCTTGATTACAGAAACTTTTCATCAAAAATAATTATCCCCTTGTACAATTCCATTGTATTATAAAAATAATGTGCCAAGGTTTGCCTTTAGGATGTTTACAATGCTTGTTGGTTTGTACGGTGCAGGACAGAAACTTTGGCTGTAGTGCTCGATTTTACATTTTTAACTGGAACGTCAAATGGTTCTGATTCCTTTTGCACTGTCTTGCTGTACAAATTTTTTATTGTTCCTAATTTTGGTAGAAATTTTGGGATAACATAAGTATGTTGAATGTTCAGATTGCTACAGACTGTTCTGTTTTTGATAGATTCTGTTTTTGATGCATAGTTTGCTTGTTTTGATGAAACTATCAATTTATATTAGTGGATTAAACCATGGAAAAGTTATATTACAGTAGACACAATGCAAAAACAAAATATGAATTGGTTTGCATCAGTACTTAGAGTAGTGATTTGCTTTATTATACTAACGGATCTTACCGAGTTTTCTGTTGAAGTTTTGTGTGGATGAAGTGTCTAATCGAGGATGTCTCAATATGAGGAAACGGAAGAGAGGCAAGAGCTCAAGCTTGGGGATGCCCGAAGCACCCCAAGTAAATATTCAAGGAGACTCAAGCGTCTAAGCTTGGGGATGCCCCAGAAGGCATCCCCTCTTTCTTCAACAAGTATCGGTATGTTTTCGTATTCATTTCGTTCATGCGATATGTGCAAGTCTTGGAGCGTCTTTTGCATTTAGTTTTAATTTTTTATTTTATGCACCATGTTGGTATGAGATAGTCCTTGGTTGATTTATAGAATTCTCATTGAACTTCACTTAAATCTTTTGAGTATGGCTTTATAGAATGCTTCATGTGCTTCACTTATATCATTTGAAGTCTGGATTGCCTGTTTCTCTTCACATAGAAAACCGCCATTTGTAGAATGCTCTTTTGCTTCACTTATATTTGTTAGAGCATGGGAATATCTTTTGTAGAAAGAATTAAACTCTCTTGCTTCACTTATATCAATTTAGAGAGATGATAGGAATTGGTCATTCACATGGTTAGTCATAAAATCCTACATAAAACCTGTAGATCACTGAATATGATATGTTTGATTCCTTGCAATAGTTTTGCAATATAAAGGTGGTGATATTAGAGTCGTGCTAGTTGAGTAATTGTGAAATTGAGAAATACTTGTGTTGAGGTTTGCAAGTCCTATAGCATGCATGTATGGTGAACCGTTATGTAACGAAGTTGGAGCATGAGGTGTTTTTTGATTGTCTTCCTTATGAGTGGCAGTCAGGGACGAGCGATGGTCGTTTCCTACCAATCTATCCCTCTAGGGGCATGCGTAGTAGTACTTTGCTTCGAGGGCTAAGTAGACTTTTGCAATAAGTATATGAGTTCTTTATGACTAATGTGAGTCCATGGATATACGCACACTCATCCTTCCACTTTTCTAGCCTCTATTTTACCGTGCAACTTTCGCAGGTAGCATGCACCCATTATTTACCTTCCTCAAAACAGCCACCATACCTACCTATTATGGCATTTCCATAGCCATTCCGAGATATATTGCCATGCAACTTTCCACCGTTCCGTTTATTATGACACATTCCATCATTGTCATATTGCTCTTTGCATGATCATGTAGTTGACATCGTATTTGTGGCAAAGCCACCTTCATGATTTTCATACATGTCGCTCTTGATTCATTGCATATCCTAGTACACCGCCGGAGGCATTCATATAGAGTCATATCTTGTTCTAGCTTTGAGTTGTAATTATTGAGGTGTAAATCAATAAAAGTGTGATGATCATCATTATTAGAGCATTGCCCCAGTGAGGAAAGGATGATGTAGACTATGATTCCCCCACAAGTCGGGATGACACTCCGGACTTTATGAAAAATAAAAGAGGCCAAAGAAGCCCAAATAAAAAAAGAGGCCAAAGAAGCCCACCAAAAAATAAAATAAAAAGAAAAAAAAAGAAAAAAGAAAATAAAAATAAAAAATGAGAGAAAAAGAGAGAAGGGGCAATGTTACTATCCTTTTACCACACTTGTGCTTCAAAGTAGCACCATGTTCTTCATAGAGAGAGTCTCCTATGCTTTCACTTTCATATACTAGTGGGAATTTTTCATTATAGAACTTGGCTTGTATATTCCAATGATGGGCTTCCTCAAAATTCCCTAGGTCTTCGTGAGCAAGCAAGTTGGATGCACACCCACTTAGTTTCTTTTGTCGAGATTTCATATATTTATAGCTCTAGTGCATCCGTTGCATGGCAAACTCTACTCACTCACATTGATATCTATTGATGGGCATCTCCATAGCCCGTTGATACGCCTAGTTGATGTGAGACTATCTTCTCCCTTTTTGTCCTCACAACCACCACCATATACCGCCATAGTGCTATGTCCATGGCTTGCGCTCATGTATTGTGTAAGAGTTGAAAAAGCTGAAGCACGTTAAAAAGTATGAACCAATTGCTCGGCTCGTCATTGGGGTTGTGCATGATTTGAATGCTTTGTGTGATGAAGATGGAGCATAGCCAGACTATATGACTTTGCAGGGATGAGCTTTCTTTGGCTATGTTATTTGATAAGACATAATTGCTTGGTTGGTATGCTTGAAGTATTATCGTTTTTATGTCAAATGATAGACTATTGCCTTGAATCACTCGTGTCTTAATATTCATGCCATGATTAGACATATGATCAAGATTATGCTAGGTAGCATTCCACATTGAAAATTATCTTTTTTATCATTAACCTACTCGAGGACGAGCGGGAATTAAGCTTGGGGATGCTGACACGTCTCCATTGTATCTATAATTTTTGATTGTTCCATGCCAATATTCTTCAACTTTCATATACTTTTGGCAACTTTTTATACTATTTTGGGGACTAACATATTGATCCAGTGCCCAGTGCCAGCTCCTGTTTGTTGCATGTTTTATGTTTCACAGAAAACCAATATCAAACGGAGTCCAAACGGGATAAAAATGGATGGAGAATTATTTTGGAATATTCGGGATTTTCCAGAGGAAGAATCAACGCGAAACGGTGTCCGAGGTGGCCACGAGACAGGGGGGCGCGCCCACACCCCCTGGGCGCGCCTGGCACTCTCGTGGGCCACCCGTAAGGTGGTTGATGCCCTTCTTTTGCCGCAAGAAAGCTAATTTTATGAGAAAAATCTGGGCAAAAGATTCACCCCAATCGGAGTTAGGATCTCCGGATATTAAAGAAACGGTGAAGGGGTAGAATCTGAGAACGCAGAAACAGAGAGATAGATCCAATCTCGGAGGTGCTCTCGCCCCTCCCACGCCATGGGAGCCAAGGACCAGAGGGGAAACCCTTCTCCCATCTAGGGAGAAGCTCAAGGAAGAAGAAGAAGAAGAAGGGGGGCTCTCTCCCCCTTGCTTCCGGTGGCGTCGGAACGCTGCCGGAGGCCATCATCCTCACCACGATCTTCACCAACACCTCCGCCATCTTCACCAACATCTCCATCACCTTCCCCCATCTATATTCAGCGGTCCACTCTCCCACAACCTGCTATACCCTCTACTTGAACATGGTGCTTTATGCTTCATATTATTATCCAATGATCTGTTGCCATCCTATGATGTCTGAGTAGATTTTCATTGTCCTATCGGTGATTGATGAATTGCTATGATTGGTTTGAGTTGAATGTTTTATTATTGGTGTTGTCCTATTGTGCCCTCCGTGTCGCGCAAGCATGAAGGATCCCCACTGTAGGGTTTGCAATATGTTCATGATTTGCTTATGGTGGGTGGCGTGAGTGACAGAAGCACAGACCTGAGTAAGTAGGTTGTTTGCGTATGGGATAAAAGGGGACTTGATACTTTAATGCTATGGTTGGGTTTTACCTTAATGAATCTTTAGTAGTTGCGGATGCTTGCTAGAGTTCCAATCATAAGTGCATATGATCCAAGTAGAGAAATATGTTAGCTTATGCCTCTCCCTCAAATAGAATTGCAATAGTGATTACCGGCCTAGTAACATAGTCAATTGCTTAGGGACAATTCCACAACTCCTACCACCACTTTTCCACACTCGCTATATTTACTTTATTGCATCTTTATCTAAACAGCCCCTACTTTTTATTTACGTGTTCTTTATTATCTTGCAAAGCTATCCAACAACACCTACAAAGTACTTCTAGTTTCATACTTGTTCTAGGTAAAGCGAACATCAAGCATGCGTAGAGTCGTATTAGTGACCGATAGGACTTGAGAGAGTATTTGTTCTACCTTTAGCTCCTCGTTGGGTTCGACACTCTTACTTATCGAAAGAGGCTACAACCATCCCGTATACTTGCGGGTTATCACTAAACTGAAACAGAAAACTCTGAATGCTAGAATGAAACATGACCCTGCTTTTGCTACTTCACCTATATTTGTTATTGATAAGGATTATGAATTCTCTGTCGATCCTGAGATAATTACTTTGGTTGAATCTGATCCTTTTTATGGCAATGAATTTGAAACTGTAGTGGCACATCTTACTAAGTTAAATGATATAGCCATCCTGTTTACTAATGATGAGAAATCTCGCTACTATTATATCCTTAAAATATTTCCTTTCTCATTAAAGGGTGATGCTAAAACATGGTTTAATTCTCTTGATCCTGGTTGTGTGCATAGTCCCTAGGATATGATTTACTATTTCTCAGCTAAAAATTTCCCTGCTCATAAGAGAAAAGCTGCTGAGGGAGTCCTGGACTAGGGGGTGTCCGGATAGCCGAACTATCATCATCAGCCGGACTCCAAGACTATGAAGATACAAGATTGAAGACCTCGTCCCGTGTCCGGATGGGACTTTCCTTGGCGTGGAAGGCAAGCTTGGCGATACGGATATGTAGATCTCCTACCATTGTAACCGACTCTGTGTAACCCTAGCCCTCTCCGGTGTCTATATAAACCGGATGGCTTTAGTCCGTAGGACGAACAACAATCATACCATAGGCTAGCTTCTAGGGTTTAGCCTCCTTGATCTCGTGGTAGATCTACTCTTGTAACACACATCACCAATATTAATCAAGCAAGACATAGGGTTTTACCTCCATCAAGAGGGCCCAAACCTGGGTAAAACATCGTGTCCCTTGTCTCCTGTTACTATCCGCCTAGAGGCACAGTTCGGGACCCCCTACCCGAGATCCGCCGGTTTTGACACCGACATTGGTGCTTTCATTAAGAGTTCCTCTGTGTCGTCACCGATAGGCTCGATGGCTTCTTTGATCATCAACAACGACACAGTCCAGGGTGAGACCTTCCTCCCTGGACAGATCTTCGTATTCGGCAGCTTTGCACTGTGGGCCAATTCGCTTGGCCATCTGGAGCAGATCGAAAGCTACGCCCCTGGCCCTCAGGTCAGATTTGGAAGTTTGAACTTCACGGCTGACATCCGCGGGGACTTGATCTTCAATGGATTCGAGCCACAGCCGAGCGTGCCGCACTGTCACAACGGGCATGATCTAGCTCTACAGCCGGACAGTATCCTGGAGGCCGCACTCGAGTCCGCTCCGATCTTTAATTCGGAGCCGGCTGCGTAGATCGAGGACGGGTGGCTAGACACCGCCTCAGGGGCTGCAACCTCTGCGGCGATAGAGCCGAACACTGACCTTGTCCCTCATGAAGCTCGTGACTCCGAGGTGCCGGACTCCTCGCCGGACTCTGAACCTCCCGCGCCCCCTCCGATCGAATCCGATTGGGTGCCGATCGTGGAGTTCACTGCGGCGGACATCTTTCAACACTCACCTTTTGGCGACATCTTGAGTTCGCTAAAGTATCTCTCGTTATCAGGAGAGCCCTGGCCGGACTGCGGTCAGGACGGTGGGATGCGGATGACGAAGAAATTCAAAGCCCACCCACCACCCACTTAGTAGCCACTGTCGACGATCTAACCGACATGCTAGACTACGACTCCGAAGACATCGACGGTATGGACGACGATGCCGGAGACGACCAAGAACCAGCGCCTACCGGGCACTGGAAAGCCACCTCATCATATGACATATACATGGTGGATATCCCAATGGATGGGAATGGCGAAGGAACAGCGGAGGATGACCCTCCAAGAAACAGCCCAAGCGCCAGTGTCAGCGACGCCGCTCTAAATCCTGCCACAGCAAGAATGAAGATTCCGGCACCAGAGATAATAACACTCCAGACAGTGCCGAAGACAACCCACTCCAGCAAAATTCAGCACAGGAGGACGGAGATGCCAGCCCTCATGAGAGAGCGGCAGAAGAAGAGGTAGAGGATTATATGCCTCCCTCCGGAGACGAGGCAAGCCTCGACGACGACGAATTCGTCGTGCCTCAGGATCCCGTCGAACAAGAGCGTTTTAAACGCAGGCTTATGGCCACGGCAAACAGCCTCAAGAAAAAGCAGCAACAGCTTAGAGCTGATCAAGATCTGCTAGCCGACAGATGGACTGAAGTCCTCGCGGCCGAAGAGCATGAGCTCGAACGCCCCTCCGAAAGCTACCCTAAATGCAAGTTGCTCCCCCGATTAGAGGAGGAGGCATATGAACCTGCATCACCAGCAGACAATACGGCTGACCGACCACCCCGTGGTCGCGACAGAGAGACCTCTAGGCCCTTCACTAGAACCGTACCCCGGCATCGCTCGAAAAGCACAAGGCCACAGGGGAACGCTCCGGACTTGCGAGATATATTGGAGGATAAGGCAAGACAATCAAGATCGATCTATGGATCGCGTGGGCGCCCCATGATACGTGACGCCAACCATCACGCCGGACACAGTAAGTCTGGCCGGGCCGAACAAAATAGACAAAGCTCTTTTGAGCTCCGTCGTGATATCGCCCAGTACAGAGGCGCCGCACACCCACTATGCTTCACAGATGAAGTAATGGATCATCAAATCCCCGAAGGGTTTAAACCCGTGAATATTGAATCTTACGATGGCACAACAGACCCCGCGGTTTGGATCGAAGACTATCTCCTCCACATCCACATGGCCCGCGGTGACGATCTTCACGCCATCAAATATCTCCCACTCAAACTTAAAGGACCAGCCCGGCATTGGCTTAACAGCTTGCCAGCAGAGTCAATTGGGAGTTGCGAAGACCTGGAAGCCGCATTCCTCGATAACTTCCAAGGCACATATGTGCGACCACCAGACGCTGACGACCTAAGCCATATAATTCAGCAGCCAGACGAATCGGCCAGATAATTCTGGACACGGTTCTTAACCAAGAAAAACCAAATCGTCGACTGTTCGGATGCGGAGGCCCTCGCGGCCTTCAAGCATAACATCCGTGACGAGTGGCTTGCCCGGCACCTGGGACAGGAAAAGCCGAAATCCATGGCAGCCCTCACATCACTCATGACCCGCTTCTGCGCGGGTGAGGACAGCTGGCTAGCACGCAGCAACAACCTCAGCAAAAATTCTGGCAGTCCGGATATCAAGGACCGCAATGGCAGGTCGCGTCGCAACAAAAACAAATGCCGCATTAACGGCGATAATAGTGAGTATACGGCAGTCAATGCCGGATTCAGAGGCTCTAAACCCGGTCAGCGGAAAAAGCCATTCAAGAGAACTACTCCGGGTCCGTCCAATTTGGACCGAATATCGACCGCTCGTGCCACATACACAGCACCCCCGAAAAAACAACCAACCACACTAATAGGGACTGTTGGGTATTCAAGCAGGCAGGCAAGTTAATTGCCGAAAACAATGACAAGGGGCTGCATAGCAATGACGAGTAAGAGACCCGACCGCCGAACAATAGAGGACAGAAGGGTTTCCCCCCACAAGTGCGGATGGTGAACATGATATACGCAACACACATACCCAAAAGGGAGCGGAAGCGTGCACTCAGGGATGTATACACGATGGAGCCAGTTGCCCTGAAGTTCAATCCATGGTCCTCCTGCCCGATCACTTTTGACTGAAGGGACCACCCCACCAGCATCCGCCATGGCGGATTCGCCGCATTGGTTTTAGACCCAATCGTCGATGGATTTCACCTCACCAGAGTCCTGATGGACGGCGGCAGCAGCCTGAACCTGCTTTATCAGGATACAGTGCACAAAATGGGCATAGACCCCTCAAGGATTAAACCTACCAAGACGACCTTTAAAGGCGTCATACCAGGTGTAGAAGCCAATTGTATAGGCTCAGTTACACTAGAAGTGGTCTTCGGATCCCCGGATAACTTCCGAAGCGAGGAGTTAATCTTCGACATAGTTCCGTTCCGCAGCGGCTATCATGCTCTACTCGGACGTACTGCGTTTGCAAAGTTCAACGTGGTGCCGCACTACGCATACCACAAGCTCAAGATGCCAGGCCCTCGAGGAGTAATCACGGTCAACGGAAACACTGAACGCTCTCTCCGAACGGAGGAACATACAGCGGCTCTCACGGCAGAAGTACAGTGCAGCCTCTTAAGGCAATTCTCGAGTCCGGCCGTTAAGCGACCGGACACGGCTAAACGCGCCCGGAGTAACCTACAACAACACCACCTGGCACGTTCCGAGCACGCGTAGCAGTGCGGCCCCAACCCCAGCCCCTGCAAAACGTCAAGACAGGTCCTTCGTGTACACCATTACGCTTTGGAGATACCATGGGCATGGGGAGAGGGGCACGACCATGATAGGCCCAGAAGGCGGCTCAACCACACCAGGGGCTCTCAAGTGTGTCGTTCTTTTTTTCTTTTTCCATTTTATTTTTACCCACAAGACTCCGTTCGTCAGAGGCCCTGTCCGGCAGCAGACCTGCCGAACTCACGATGCAATAGCCAGGGAAGGAGAAAGGCTACAACGAATATCCAGGTGGTCTCCATTACGAGCATTAAATCTGTTTTATACACCATTCTGCAGCCTACCCCTGGAGGGGGGACATGTTTAATAGTCCCATCCCTTGCTTATCGCACCATTTGTATCGTTCTGCATTCACAACAGTTTTTCTTGAATAAGTAATGCAGCACCTTTTTGCTTCCAATTGCATTTCTTTCTTATACATATGTTCATTTATGACATGTTGCATCCATACATTTTGGTACGGCTAAATACACCAGGGGCTTATGTTTCCCGCATCATGGTGTGATAAGTCCGAACACTTTCACAAGTGCGGCACCCCAAACTTATAGCATTATATGCATCGGCTCCGAATCATGTCTTGGGTCAATAGTTGGGTTTGCTCGGCTCCCATGTTTTGGTACCTTACGTTCCGTTGTATCGGCTAAGGTAGCACTGGGAGAACCACTGCGATTGCGCCCCAGTTGAGCTGGGCGAGCGCCTCAGTGGAGAAAGCTAAAACTGACCATCATGATGAGGCGAGAGCCGGTCGCTGTTCGAGAGGTCTTTTGCGAGTCCCTAAAGACTTAAGCCGCTTAGAGCGAGGAGCTGGCTTTGTCCGGCCCAGGCGTGGATAGCGCCCCAAATTCGGCCTTCTAAATACTAGGGGCTTCGCCGAAATTTAAAATTATAGAATTCTATGGCTAAGTGAGAGTGTTCAAGCATTATAAGTCCGGTTGCCTTGTTCGTTGTGTTGAGCGCCTCCCTAGATGGACCCAAAAATGGGAACAAGAGTGCTCAAATTTATCCCGAACACCCCAGCACTCGTGGCATGGGGGCTGAAGCCGACGACTTGCCATCTCTCAGATTTGATAAACAGCCACACAGAAGGTAATATTTTAAATTAACAAGTGTTGTTTAGCGCATATGAACTAAGTTTTCAGCGCACAGGATAACAAAATGCGAGTCTACTCAAATATTACATCTTTGGAGCACTCACCCGCAATAATGTGGGCACCCTTCAGGACACTCTTATAATACATCTCGGGCGTGTGATGCTCCTTGCCCTGCGGTGGCGCGTCCGTCACAAGCTTCTGAGCATCCATCTTGCCCCAGTGCACCTTTGCGCGGGCAAGGGCCCGACGGGCACCTTCAATACAGGCGGAGTGCTTGATGACTTCAACCCATGGACACGCATCCACCAGCCGTCGCACCAGGCCGAAGTAGCTCCCAGGCATGGCCTCCTTAGGCCACAGCCGAACTATGAGGCCCTTCATGGCCTGTTCGGCCACCTTGTGGAGCTCGACCAGCTGCTTCAGCTGGTCGCTAAGGGGCACCGGATGTCCGGCCTCAGCATACTGAGACCAGAAGACCTTCTCCGTCGAGCTCCCCTCCTTGGCCCTGTAGAAAGCGGCAGCATCGGACATGCTGCAGGGCAGATCTACGAACGCTCCTAGAGAGCTCCGAATTCGGGTAAGTGATAGGTAATTCACACTCACATGCTTACTTTGCATGAAAAATGCCTTACCCGCCACTATTTTCTTCAACGCCTCGACTTCCTGGAGGGCCTTATAGGCTTCTGCCTTAGCGGCTTTGGCACTCTCAAGAGCCATTGCAAGCTCGGACTCTCGAGTCTTCGAGTCACGCTCCAAACTCTCGTGTTTTTCCACGAGAGCCTGGAGCTCTTGCCGTACCTCCACCACCCGCGCCTCCTGCCTCTCTCGCTCGGTGCGCTCTGCGACCACATTACGTTCGGACGTGGACACCGCCTCCTTCAGGGTCGCCACCTCGTTAGTGGCCCCTGCAATACCCATGTTATCCTTGTCATTCTTCTTGCAACCAAAATCCTTTTCTGTAAGGTACAATTTCAATAAGGTGTTACTCACCTTCCTTGTCCTCGAGCTGCTTCTTGGCACGGCCGAGCTCGTTCTCGGACCACTCCAGGATTTGCTTCAAAGCATTGACCTCCGCAGTCAGTGCGGCAGAGGTCAGCAGCGCAGCCTGCAATCCCATATTGACATATTTTTTATGACTCCTGCGTATATCTTTTTAGATCCTCAGTCCGGCTTTTCTTTCTGAACACCGAACCGAGCATCAGGGGCTACTGTCTATGCGGTACTATTTTACATATATCAAAATTCTTACCTCAAAGCCTGTTAGAAGACTGCTGCAGGCTTCGGTCAGCCCGCTCTTGGCGAGCTGAACCTTCTGAATCACCGCACTCATAATAGTGCGGTGTTCCTCTTCGATGGAGGCGCCATTGAGCACCTCCAGCAAGCTATCCGGCGCCTCCGGTTGGACAGAGGCTGCCGGCGTCACGGTCTTGCCCTTCTTACGAAGGGGCCGCCCACCGGACTCCGAAGCCACTATGGGTTCCGGGGCCGAGTCCGATGCAAAGTCCGGGAGGTTGTTCTGCGACACCTCCGGGGCCTCCTCCTCTTGGTAGGTCCCTTCCCGGGATCCCACCTCGGCGTCGTCCGCATCACGGGGGGTGGAGGCGGTCGGAGGAGAATCCATATCCGACACACCTAAGGACCCGCTCGACGAAGCGGGAAGATCATCCTTGGGCGGACTGCAGGGTTGTATGCGGCATTAGAAAGACATTATGTGGCGAAAAGAAAAACCATGAAGTTATTCGGGAGTCCGGGTACTTACGATCTCGCCAGGGGCTTGGCCCTTGGAGGCTAGTCCTCGTCGTCATCACTGGCGTTGGCAGAGCAGTCCGGGGAAAGAGTTTTTCCCTTCTTGGACCCTTCGGCCTCCCTCGTTGGGGAAGCCTTCCTTTTCTTCCCTCCCCCCGCCGGGGGAGAGGCTTTCTTCTTCTCCTCCTCGCCTTTGTGGGAGGAGTCTACCTCGGAGTCATCATCCAATAACACCTAAAAACGGGAACTCTTTTGAGTGCCCGTGGCCTTCTTCTTGGCCTTCTTCTCCGGCACCACGTGGGGTGCCAGAGCCAGCAGCCCCGTTAAGCGGGCGTCCGCTGGGTCCTCTGGCAATGGGGCCGGACAGATAGTCAGTTCAGCCTTCTTCAGCCAGTCCTATCAAAGGAAGGGGAGTTTAGATCCCGCATAGAGTCAAACTATGGAAAACAAGTGTCTCGTGAAGGACAAAATCACTTACCTCGTCAGCCGGACGCTGCGAGCTAAATCCGCGATCTTCGGTAGCGGATGCGGGAGCCTCGGCGCCCTTAAACAGCACCCTCCAGGCATCTTTGTATGTAGTGTCGAAGAGCCCGCTCAAAGTCTGGTGTTGCACCGGATCGAACTCCCACATATTGAAGCCCCGTCGTTGGCATGGGAGAATCCGGCGGATGAGCATGACCTGGACTACGTTGACAAGCTTGAGCTTCTTGTCCACTAGCTTTTGGATGCAGGCTTGGAGTCTGGTCAGCTCCTCCGAATCACCCCATGTCCGGCCGCTCTCTTTCCAGGAGGTGAGCCGTGTGGGGATGCCAGATCTGAATTCGGCGGCCGCTGCCCATTCAGGGTCACGCGGCTCGGTAATGTAGAACCACCCCGATTGCCACCCCTTAATGGTTTCCACGAAAGTGCCCTCAAGCCAAGTAACATTGGACATCCTGCCCACCATGGCGCCTCCGCACTCCGCTTGGCTGCCCTTCACAACCTTCGGCTTGATACTGAAGGTCTTGAGCCACAAGCCGAAGTGGGGCTGGATGTAGAGGAAGGCCTCACACACGACGATAAACACCGAGATGTTGAGGATGAAATTCGGGGCCAGATCATGAAAATCCAGGCCGTAGTAGAACATGAGCCCCTGGACAAAGGGATGGAGTGGCAAGCCGAGTCCGCGGAGGAAATGGGGAAGAAATACTACCCTCTCATGGGGCCTAGGGGTGGGGATGAGCTCTCCCTTTTTGGGGAGCCGGTGCGCGATGTTGCTGGACAGATATCCGGCGCTGCGCAGCTTCTGGATGTGCCCCTCCGTGATGGAGGAGGCCATCCACTTGCCTCCCGCTCCGGACATAGTTGGAGAAGGTTGAGGTGAGATGTGCGGACTTGGGCGCTGGAGCTCGAGTTCGTGGAGATGGATAAGCCAAGGAGGAAGAAGGCGCAGGTAAAAGGGTTGGATCTTTATCCCCTTATATGGGCGGACAAAAACATGTGTCCCCACCAGCCTGATAAAACTCGCTTATCTCCCAAGCGCCGCAATCAATGGCGCGGTTGGGTTACCCACGTCCGTATTGATGGGAATCCCGGGATAAGGGGAACACGATCTCTGCTTCAACAAGACATGCCAAGGAAACCGCTTCGCTAAACGCGCTGAGGTGGTACAATAAAAACAATTCGAGTAAAGGCTTGGTAGTGGTGTGACGTCGCGCCACCGAATACGTCAGCAAATTGAACTTGTGTGAATATTATTCTCTCTACGGTGGTACGCGGAATTTATTTTGCAGAGCCGGACACTATCCTGGTGTTCACAATCTTCTATAAATTATTTGGAGGAGGAACCCGCCTTGCAATGCCGAAGACAATATGCGCGCCGGACTCGTCGTCATTGAAGCCTGGTTCAGGGGTTACTGAGGGAGTCCTGGACTAGGGGGTGTCCGGATAGCCGAACTATCATCATCAGCCGGACTCCAAGACTATGAAGATACAAGATTGAAGACCTCGTCCCGTGTCCGGATGCGACTTTCCTTGGCGTGGAAGGCAAGCTTGGCGATACGGATATGTACATCTCCTACCATTGTAACCGACTCTGTGTAACCCTAGCCCTCTTCGGTGTCTATATAAACCGGATGGCTTTAGTCCGTAGGACGAACAACAATCATACCATAGGCTAGCTTCTAGGGTTTAGCCTCCTTGATCTCGTGGTAGATCTACTCTTGTAACACACATCATCAATATTAATCAAGCAGGACGTAGGGTTTTACCTCCATCAAGAGGGCCCGAACCTGGGTAAAACATTGTGTCCCTTGTCTCCTGTTACCATCCTCCTAGACGCATAGTTCGGGACCCCCTACCCGAGATCCGCCGGTTTTGACACCGACAACTGCTTTGAAGGAAATATATAATTTTGTGCAAATTGAAGAAGAGAGTCTCCCACAAGCACGGGGGAGGCTTCTCCGATTACTTAAGGCTTTGCCTGATCATCCTCTTAAGAAAAATGAAATACTTGATATCTTTTATAATGGACTAACTGATGCTTCCAATGACCACTTGGATAGTTGTGCTGGTTGTGTTTTCAGGGAAAGAACAATCGATCAAGCTGAATTGCTATTGAATAATATGTTGACTAATGAAAATAATTGGACACTTCCTGAACCAACTCCTGAGCCAACTCGTAAACCAACTCCGAATAAGAGAGGTGTTCTATTTCTCAGTCCTGAAGATATGCAAGAGGCAAAGAAATCTATGAAAGAAAAAGGTATTAAAACCAAAGATGTTAAGAATTTACCTCCTGTTGAAGAAATACATGGTATTAATATACCACCTATTGAAGAAACACATGGTCTTGATAACCCGTCACAGGTAGTAAAGGTAAATTCTCTCTATAGATATGATAAAGTTGAAATCCCGACTACTAAATTTGCTAGCCCATGCTTGGATGAATTTGATGACTTTATGGCTAGACAATAAAATTTCAATTCTTATGTTGGTAGAGAATTAAAGAGTAATTCTTACATGATTGGACGCTTGAGTGATTATACGGCTAGAGTTAAAGGTGACTAAAACTTATTAGTAAATATGCTTCTATGGTTACCACTCAAGCAGAACAAGTACTTAAAGCTCAAAGTGATTTGCTCGATGAATTAAATAATAAACATGATTTTGTTGTTAGAGTGGCTACTAGAATGGGTAAAATGACTCGGGAACCTTTGTATCCTGAAGGCCACCCTAAGAGAATTGAGCAAGATTCTCAGAGAAATAATGTAGATGCACCTAGTCCTTCTAAAAAGAAGACAAAAGAAAAATGATAGGACTTTGCATGCTTCTAGTGAATCTGTTGTAGACACATCTGAGACTCCCAATGATATTTCTATTTCTGATGCTGAAACACAATCTGGTGATGAACATGAACCTAGTGATAATGTTAATGATAATGTTCATGTTGATGCTCAACCTAGCAATAATAATGATGTAGAGATTGAACCTGCTGTTGATCTTGATAACCCACAATCAAAGAATCAACATTATGATAAGAGAGACTTTGTTGCTAGGAAGCACGGTAGAGAAAGAGAACCATGGGTTCAGAAACCCATGCCTTTTCCTCCTAAGCCATCCAAGAAAAAGGATGATGAGGATTTTGAGCACTTTGCTGAAATGATTAGACCTATCTTCTTACGTATGCACTTAACTGATATGCTTAAAGTAAATCCTTATGCTAAATACATGAAAGATATCATTACAAATAAAAGAAAGATACCGGAAGCTGAAATCTCCACCATGCTTTCTAACTATACTTTTAAGGGTGGAATACCTAAGAAACTTGGTGATCCAGGAGCACCCACTATACCATGCTCCATTAAAATAAATTATGTTAAAACTGCTTTGTGTGATCTTGGAGCCGGTGTTAGTGTTATGCCTCTTTCCTTATATCGTAGACTTGAATTAAATAAGTTGACACCTACTGAGATATCTTTGCAAATGGCTGATAAATCAACTGCTATACCTGTCGGTATTTGTGAGGACGTGCCTATTGTTGTTGCAAACGTTACTATCTTAACAGACTTTGTCATTCTTGATATTCCTGAGGACGACAGTATGTCGATTATCCTTGGTAGACCCTTTTTAAATACTGCAGGTGATGTTATTGATTGCAACAAAGGCAATGTCACCTTTCATGTTAATGGTAATGAGCATACGATACACTTTCCAACGAAACAACCTCAAGTTCACAGTAAAAATTCTATTGGAAAAATCCCATCAATAATTATCGGAGGTTTTGAATTTCCTCTTCCTACTGCAAAGAAGAAGTATGATATTCTTATTATTGGGGATGTTCATATCCCCGTTGAGGTAACCTAGTGTCATTTCGAAATTTCTCCGGTTTCATGTGATTCGGAATGAGTTTGTTAACAAGACTTGATCAACCTTATTCCTTTTGACGAGCATGCGATGGATGAAGTTAGAAGGCACAACCTTCTGTACCCTCTCTTTACTTCCTGTTAATTAGAATAAATAAAGTAGAAATATTATATTATGTCTGTTTTCTAAATTATCCATGCAATAAAAAAATATCCCGAAAATAAAAGTTCTCCAAATGCCCTGCCAATTTAATATGATTTTTTCTGGAATATTTGAGAATATCTAGCACTGAGAACACAGCAGGGGGAGCAAGCACCTGGCCACGAGGGTCCAGGGCGCGCCCACCCCTACAGGGTGCGCCCCCATGCCTCGTGAGCCCATGGTGGCCCCCCTCCACTTATTCCTGCACCCACACTCTTCTTCTTCCTCCCAAAAAACACTATCCAGCTCAAGCACGAGTTCTAGCTCGTTTTGCTGCCATTTTCGATCTCCTTGCTCAAAGCTCCATTCACAAAACTGATTTGGGGGATTGTTCTTTGGTATGTGACTCCTCCAATGATCCAAATAGTTTTTGTTCTAGTGCTTTATTCATTCCAAATTTTTTCTGCCTAGGTGACCCTGTTCTTGAGCTTGCATGTCACATTTATGTGGTCCCAAGTAATTCTAATGCATGATATAGTCTCTAGGCACTTGTGGGAGTAGTTGCTATCAATTTTATTGAGTTTGGTTTACTTTTATTTTGAGTTACTAAAAATTTCAGATATTTTCAGAAAAAGATGAAGATATTTTTCTTGAGGGGCTCATCTAGCCAAGGCTCTAAGGATAAACAAGTTAAGGAGAATGAAAAGCCCAAGTATAATCTCCCTCGTGTGGCGGAAGTACGGCCGTGTGAATGGCCTTGTGATGATTTCTTGAGAGCAGCCGGGATTTATGATGATTTTTACTCGTTGGCTGATGATGCGGGCCTCACCGACTTCCTCCATGACCAGATCGAACAGTATCTCTTACTCACCAATACTTTTGTGCAAAATTTCTACTTTTATCCTAAGAAATCACCTCCTTCAGTAGAGTTTCATTTATATGATGTGGCTAGGGAGAAGTCACTATATGAATTTTGCACGGTTTGCAAGATACCCTTTGGGGGCAGCTTAGAGGAACCACACCGTAAAGATGTGGATGGATTTATTGACACTATTACTATAGGGGAAACGAGGAAGGTTTCCGATGCAAGAATTACTAGCATACATTTTCCTGTTTTATGCTACTTTGCAATATTTGCTAGTCGATGCTTAATTGGTCGCGGAAACTGTGGAAACCTTAGTGTTCCTGATATTATTATTCTGTTCCATGCTTTATTTCGTGATAACTCTGTTAGTATGGGTGGTATTATTGCTAAACAATTAAGTTTAAACCGTACAAAGGGCCCCATCTTTGGAGGTATCTATGCTTCACGCCTTGCTAAACACTTCAAGATACATATTAGGCTCTATGAGAAAGAGGAAAAGCTGCTGCCCCCTACCTTTCTAGATTATAAGAGCATGGTAGCACATGAGTTTATTGTTAAAAATGATGATAAGATGCTTTTGTATAATTTGAGATTTCATAAGAAACACAGTGAGATTATTACCTTACCTGCGCCCTCTTTGTTTGATTTAACTGCAGGCCCTTACCTCATCTTGCCGGAGGCCATCTATGCGCTCCGTGGCCAGACATCAGCTCCAGAGCCTGAGACGGAACCACCACTTGACCCTTATCGTCCATCCAGTTATCAGTGGGATCCGGAGGAGATTGCCAGCCAGTGGCAATATGATGACACTCCTCAATACACCGGAGAGAGTAGCCATGACCCATGGTCATAGACCAACTTAGGCCAAAAGCATAAGCTTGGGGGAGTACGTATTTCTCACCGACATTACATTCATGTTCACACACTCATTCTAGTCATCAATGCTCATACTTTTTCATTGTACTATCCATGCTAGTTTAATTTCTTTTTCTAGATCTCTTCTTGTGTGTTTGATAAACTTTAAGAAAAACCAAAAAAAATTAGTTAGTTCAATTTCCATGCTTGTAGTAGTAATAATTAAAAGAAAACCCAAAAAGATTTCTTGTTCTTCTTTTGCTTGTTGGGAGCTTTCCCGTGTAAATAGTTTTATTTCTTTTCTTTCCTTTGGGGGTCGAGAGGAAGACCATAATGAAAATGTTAAGTGGCTCTCATATGCATGATTGTTGATTTAACCAAGAGCCCATATTACCTTCTCTTCTCCCTTGAATTGAATGCTTGCAGATTCCAGCTTAGTCCAATGCATGTGCACTATTATTATTATCCACACCATTCGGTCGTGCAAGTGAAAGGCAATAATGACGATATATGATGGACTGGCTGAGATAAGAGAAGCTGGTTTGAACTCGACCTCTCTTGTTTTTGTAAATATGATTAGTTCATCGTTCCTGATTCAGCCTATTATGAATAAACATGTTTGCAATGACAATTAGAGATTATAGTTGCTTATGCCATGCTTAATTAGCTATGAGCTTATAATGGTTTACCTTGCGTGCCAGCATGCTATTAAAATGGTTGTGATGTGGTATGATAAGGTGGTATCCTCCTTTGAATGAATTGAGTGACTTGACTTGGCACATGTTCACGCATGTAGTTGAAACAAAATCAACATAGCCTTCACAATATCTATGTTCATGGTGGATTATATCCTACTCATGCTTGCACTCGGTGTTGATTAATTTTAATGCATGTTCATGACTGTTGTCGCTCTCTCAGTTGGTCCCTTCCCAGTATCTTGCTAGCCTTCACCTGTACTAAGCGGGAATACTGTTTGTGCATCCAAACTCCATAAACCCCAAAGTTATACCATATGAGTCCACCATCCTATATGCGGTATCTACCTGCCGTTCCAAGTGAATTTGTATGTGCCAAACTCCAAACCTTCAAATGAAATTCTGTTTTGTATGCTCGAACAGCTCATGTATCAACTAGGGTTGTATGTATCTTCCATGTTAGGCGGGTTATTCTCAAGAGGAGTGGACTCCACTCCTCATTCACGAGAAAATGGCTGGTCACCGGGATGCCCAGACCCATGCTCAAGTCAAATCAAAATAATTGCAAACAAAACTCCCCCAGGATTGTTGTTAGTTGGAGGCACCTGTTGTTTCGGGCAAGCCATGGATTGATGCTTGTTGGTGGTGGGGGAGTATAAGCTTTACCATTCTGTTTGGGAACCGCTTATAATGTGTGTAGCATGGAAGATATCAAGATCTCTCAATTGTTATGTTGATAGTGAAAGTATACCGCTCAAAATGTTATTCATCTCTATTTCAAAATCGAGCTCTGGTACCTCTCCAAATCCCTGCTTCCCTCTGTGAAGGGCCCATCTATTTACTTTTATGTTGAGTCATCACCCTCTTATTAAAAAGCACCCGCTGGAGAGCACCGCTGTCATTTGCATGCATTACCATTAGTTTATATTGGGTATGACTATGACTGGATCTCGTTTACCATGAATTATAATGTTTGGTCAGTCCTTGATCTTTAAAGGTGCTCTGCATTTATGTTTTGCGGTTTCAGAAAGGGCTAGCGAGATACCATCTTGTTATATCATATTATGATTGTTTTGATAAAGTGTTGTCATCCGAGTTTTATTATTATTAATCGCTAGTTGATTATGCCATTGATATGAGTAAACATGAGACCTAAGTGTTATTGTGAATATGGTTAGTCATAATCTTTGCTGAGAACTTGAATGCTGGCTTTACATATTTACAAAAACAAGAGCAAATAGAGTTTGTAAAAGTTTTTCTTTATCACTTTCAGTTTGTCAACTGAATTGCTTGAGGACAAGCAAAGGTTTAAGCTTGGGGGAGTTGATACGTCTCCATCGTATCTACCTTTACAAACACTTTTGCCCTTGGTTTGGACTCTAATTTGCATTATTTGAATGGAACTAACCCGAACTGGCTGTTTTCAGCAGAACTGCCATGGTGTTATTTTTGTGCAGAAATAAAAGTTCTCGGAATGACCTGAAAATCCACGGAGCAACTTTTCAGAATTAATAAAAAATATTGGCGAAAGAATCAACATCAGGGGGCCCACACCCTGTCCACGAGGGTGGGGGCGTGCCCCCTGCCTCGTGGGCCCCCTGGACGTCCACCGACCTCAACTCCAACTCCATATATTTGCTTTCGCGGAGAAAAACCCCAGAGAGAAGGATTCATCACCTGAGGGAGTCCTGGATAAGGGGGTATCCGGACAACCGGACTATATACTTTGGCCGGACTGTTAGACTATGAAGATACAAGACATAAGACTTCGTCCCGTGTCCGGATGGGACTCTCCTTGGCGTGGAAGGCAAGCTTGGCGATTCGGATGTAGATCTCCTTCTCTGTAAACCGACTCTGTGTAACCCTAGCCCCCTCCGGTGTCTATATAAACCGGAGGGTTTAGTCCGTAGGACTCACGATCATCAACAATCATACCATAAGCTAGCTTCTAGGGTTTAGCCTCTCTAATCTCGTGGTAGATCAACTCTTGTAATACTCATATCATCAAGATCAATCAAGCAGGAAGTAGGGTATTACCTCCATCGAGAGGGCCCGAACCTGGGTAAACATCGTGTCCCCAGTCTCCTGTTACCATTAGCCTTAGACGCACAGTTCGGGACCCCCTACCCGAGATCCGCCGATTTTGACACCGACATTGGTGCTTTCATTGAGAGTTCCTCTGTGTAGTCGCCACAAGGCTAGATGGCTCCTCCATCCTTCAGCCACGCTGTCCTGAGCGAGACTTTTCTCCCCGGACTGATCTTCGTGTTCAGCGGCTTCGCACTACGATCCAATTCACTTGGCCATCTGGAGCAGATCGATACCTACGCCCCCGGCCATCAGGTCAGGTTTGGAAACCTAAACTACACTGCCGACATCCGCGGAGGCTTGATCTTCGACGGATTCGGGCCTGTGTCAGGAGCACCGAACAATCATGACGTGCACGACCTAGATCGCCAGTCGGACAGTATTCGGAACATCCCACCTGCTACCGCTCCGGACTTCGCTCCAGAGCGGGTCGTGCCTTCCAAGGACGGGTGGATGGACCCCGCCCCGGAGGCCGCACACTCTTCAGCGTTGGAGGCGAACACAGACTCCTCTCCTAAAAGGATATGTGTCTCCGGACCCCCGGACTCATCTCCGGTAGTGTGTTCCGGACCGCGCGCACTCGTGCCCATTGAATCTAACTGGGCTCCAGTCATGGAGTTTACCGCCACGGATATATTTCAGCACTCACCCTTTAGGGACGTGCTAGATTCTTTAAGGTCTCTCTCTCTGTCAGGAGACTCCTGGCCGAACTATGTTCGGCTCGAGTGGGAAGCTGGCGATGAATAAATTCGTTTCCCAACCACCCACTTAATAGCCACAGTCAATGACTTGACTGACGTGCTTAACTTCGACTCCAAAGACATCGACGGTATAGAGGACGATGCAGGAGAGGAACAGGAACCACCGCCCACAGGGCGCTGGACTGTCACCTCTTCATATGATATATACATGGTGGATACTCCCAAGGAAACCAATGGCGATGAGGCAATGGAAGATAACCCCTCAGGGAAGAAATCAAAACACGGGCGTCATCGGCTCCGCTCCAAGCCTCGCCACAGTAATACTGGCACTGGAGAAGAAAATCCGTATGGTGCCGAAGAGGAATACGATCCTGACCCACCTTCAAGAAAGCTGAACAAGAACACGGGCTGTAGCCCAGATGAACAGGCGACGGACGGATACTTGGAGGACGATAACTATATGCCTCCCTCCGAAGACGAGGTGAGCCTCGGTGACGACGAATTTGGCATACCAGAGGATCCCATAGAGCAGGAGCGCTTCAAGTGCAGGCTTATAGCCGCTGCAAGAAGCCTGAAGAAGAAGCAACAGCAGCTCCAAGCTGCCAAGATCTGCTCATAGACAAACGGACTAAGGCCCGGGCAGCCAAAGAATACGGACTCACGTGCCGAACAAAATACTACTCAAAGCGCAGGTTACTACCACAATTCGAGGAGGCGGCACTGAAAATCAAATGCCGGCCTACACCCGACCGACAGCACACTGCGGCAAGGGGCTGCGCACAAGACCAGTGTTGCATACCAAACAACAACATAAAAAGTACCCCAGACGCATTAGCGGACAGAAACGAAGTCTACAAACCTTGGTGCAACAAATATAAGTGTCCCAAGACAAAGAATGGCGCCCGGGGAACGACGATTAACACAGGAGCCCGTAATCCTCAAACCGTTGAGAGGGAAAAGAGACTTCAACATCTTAATCTGGGCCCCTCTAGCTTGAGCCGCATACTTGACCGGCCATGTCAAATCCATGGTACCCCATGAGCAGCAGCCAATCATACAAATAGAGAATGATGGGTCTTTAAATAAATTGGCAGGCCGGCACCGTAAGGAGCATCAAGAAGCCCTGATCATCAAGTCCAGGGACCAGTAACTCGAGGATCAGACTCACCAAATAACTCATTATAGAGTATAATAAATAGGCGTGATGGCTGCTACGTCTTGAGCTAGCGTTGGTTTTCCCCGAAGAGGAGAGGGTGATGCAGCAAGTGTAGCGTAAGTATTTCCCTCAGTTTTGAGAACCAAGGTATCAATCCAGTAGGAGGCTCCTCAAAAGTCCCATGCACCTACACAAACAAACTGAGAACTCGCAACCAACGCAATAAAGGGGTTGTCAATCCCTTCATGGCCACTTGCGAAAGTGAGATCTAATAAAGATAGTAAGATAAGATAAATATATTTTTGGTATTTTATAATATAGATGCAAAAAGTAAAGGTGCAAATAAAGTAGATTGAAAGCAAATATGATAAGAGATAGACCCGGGGGCCATAGGTTTCACTAGAGGCTTCTCTCAAGATAGCATAAGTATTACAGTGGGTGAAAAAATTACTGTCGAGCAATTGATAGAAAAGCGCATAGTTATGAGATTATCTAGGCATGATCATGTATATAGGCATCACATCCATAACAAGTAGACCGACTCCTGCCTGCATCTACTACTATTACTCCACACATCGACCGACTCCTGCCTGCATCTAGAGTATTAAGTTCATAAGAACAGAGTAATGCATTAAGCAAGATGACAGGATGTAGAGGGATAAACTCATGCAATATGATATAAACCCCATCTTGTTATCCTCGATGGCAACAATACAATACGTGTCTTGCAACCCTTTCTGTCATTGGGTAAGAACACCGCAAGATTGAACCCAAAGCTAAGCACTTCTACCATGGCAAGAAAGATCAATCTAGTAGGCCAAACCAAACTGATAATTCGAAGAGACTTGCAAAGATAACTCAATCATACATAAAAGAATTCAGAGACGATTCAAATATTATTCATAGATAAACTTGATCATAAACCCACAATTCATCGGATCTCGACAAACACACCGCAAAAAGAGATTACATCGAATAGATCTCCACAAGAGAGGGGGAGAACATTGTATTGAGATCCAAAAAGAGAGAAGTAGCCATCTATCTAATAACTATGGACCTGTAGGTCTGTGGTAAACTACTCACAACTCATCGGAGGGGCAAGGATGTTGATGTAGAAGCCCTCCATGGTCGATTCCCCCTCCGGCAGAGTGCCGGTGAAGGCTCCAAGATGGGATCTCGCGGATACAGAAGGTTACGGCGGTGGAAATTGTGTTTCGTGGTGTTCCTGGATGTTTTCGGGGTACGTAGGTATATATAGGAGGAAGAAGTACGTCGGTGGCCGCCCGAGGGGCCCACGAGACAGGGTGGCGCGCCCTACCGGGGGGGCGGCCTCCTATCTTGTGGCTTCCTCGGCAGCTTCTTGACTTGCACTCCAAGCTCTCTGGATCACGTTCGTTCCAAAAATCACGCTCTCGAAGGTTTCATTCCGTTTGGACTCCGTTTGATATTCCTTTTCTTCGAAATACTGAAATAGGCAAAAAACAGCAATATGGGTTGGGCCTCCGGTTAGTAGGTTAGTCCCAAAAATGATATAAATGTGTAAAATAAAGCCCATAAACATCCAAAAGGGGTAATATAATAGCATGGAACAATCAAAAATTATAGATACGTTGGAGACGTATCAATGGCCATCCAGGCCCCGCCACCCCGGAGTTGGTCTCCGGATAGCCAAAAGTGTCATACCCACTTTCGGTCTAACACCCCTAGGCAAGAGCTACTCAGCACCGCCAGGATACACTATGACTCGACACATTACCACCCAAGACCCATGTGATGAAGTCACAAATGTGGCTAAGACCGAGCTTCTCCTCGGCATCAAAGAATATTCGGCTACTTTCATCACTGAAGCAGCGAGTCACGGTTTTTCTCAATCGAACTTAGATTTGACAGCTGAACTCCTGGACACCGATAAGGGAGTCTGAACTACTTCAGGATACCCCAACCTAATCATAGCTCATACAGACCCTTCAGCATAAGCTGGACGGATCACATCCACGGCTTAGCCAATGCTCACACATGCCTCTTAAGCACTATTTGCAGGTTCACCCCCGCGCACAACCGGACTGTCGGCTTGGAATCAGCTCGGACGCATACAGGGGGGATGCCCACCCCACCTGAACACAATTCAGATATTCCTCCCGACCCGTGCACATCCAACCACCTCCCGGCTGATACCTCTCCAACGTAACTATAATTTTTGATTGTTCCATGCTATTTTATTATCTGTTTGAATGATTATGGGATTTATTATACACTTTTATATTACTTTTGGGACTAACATATTAACCGGAGGCCCAGTCCATATTGCTGTTTTATTGCCTGTTTCAGTATTTCGAAGAAAAGGAATATCAAACAGAGTCCAAATGGAATGAAACCTTCGGCATCGTGATTTTTTGGAACATTATCATCCTGGAGGCTTGGAGATGAAGTCAGAAGATCCTCGATGATCCCACGAGATAGGAGGGCACCCCCCTACTGGGCGCGCCCCCTATCTCGTGGACCCCTCGAGCACCCCCCGACTGACTTCTTTCGCCTATATATTCCCTCGTACCCTAAAACCATCGAATATCAAGATAGATCGGGAGTTCCGCCGCCGCAAGCCTCTGTAGCCACCAAAAACCTCTCGGAAGCCCTTCCCGGCACCCTGCCGGAGGGGGATCCTTCACCGGTGGCCATCTTCATCATCCCGGCGCTCTCCATGACAAGGAGGGAGTAGTTCACCCTCGGGGCTGAGGGTATGTACCAGTAGCTATGTGTTTGATCTCTCTCTCTCTCTCATGTTCTCTCTCGTGTTCCCTCTATGGCACGATCTTGATGTATCCCGAGCTTTGCTATTGTAGTTGGATCTTATGATGTTTCTCCCCCACTACTCTCTTGTGATGAATTGATTTTTCCCCTTTCAAGTTATCTTATCAGATTGAGTCTTTTATGAGAACACTTCATGTATGTCTTGTCGTGCTTATCTGTGGTGACAATGGGATATCATGTGCCTCTTGATGTATGTTTTGGTGACCAACTTGCGGGTTCCGCCCATGAACCTATGCATAGGGGTTGGCACACGTTCTTGACTCTCCGGTAGAAACTTTGGGGCACTCTTTGAAGTACTTTGTGTTGGTTGAAGATGAATCTGAGATTGTGTGATGCATATCGTATAATCATGCCCACGGATACTTGAGGTGACAATGGAGTATCTAGGTGACATTAGGGTTTTGGTTGATTTGTGTCTTAAGGTGTTATTCTAGTACGAACTCTTGAATAGATTGATCCGAAAGAATAACTTTGAGGTGGTTTCGTACCCTACCATAATCTCTTCGTTTGTTCTCCGCTATTAGTGTCTTTGGAGTGACTCTTTGTTGCATGTTGAGGGATTGTTATATGATCTATCTATGTTATTATTGTTGAGAGAACTTGCACTAGTGAAAGTATGAACCCTAGGCCTTGTTTCCTATCATTGCAATACCGTTTACGCTCACTTTTACCACTTGTTACCTTGCTGTTTTTATAATTTCAGATTACAAAACCTATATCTACCATCCATATTGCACTTGTATCACCATCTCTTCGCCGAACTAGTGCACCTATACAATTTACCATTGTATTGGGTGTGTTGGGGACACAAGAGACTCTTTGTTATTTGGTTGCAGGGTTGTTTGAGAGAGACCATCTTCATCCTACGCCTCCTACGGATTGATAAACCTTAGGTCATCCACTTGAGGGAAATTTGCTACTGTCCTACAAACCTGTGCACTTGCAGGCCCAACAACGTCTACAAGAAGAAGGTTGTGTAGTAGACATCAAGCTCTTTTCTGGCGCCATTGCCGGGGAGGTGAGTGCTTGAAGGTATATCTTTAGATCTTGCAATCGAATCTTTTTGTTTCTTGTTTTATCACTAGTTTAGTTTATAAAAGAAAACTACAAAAAAATGGAGTTAAGTTTGTCTCGTACGCTTCGTCTTTTTAATATCTTTCGTGAGTATGATGGAAAAGGAAAATTGTGCTCAAGTGCTAGAAGAAGAATGCATTAAAATGCTTGATACTAAATCTTTGAATGATGAGCATGATTGCAATGTTGTTAGTATAAACTCCTTGAATATCCATAGTACTAATGATGATTGCTCTAGTCATGATGAAAATATATCTTATGAGCATGTCAACTTTTGTGGAGTGCATGTTTGCATGAACACACCAAATAGAGAAATACATATTGAAAGAAGCATAAGTATTTAGAAACTAAGAGGTTGCAAGAAAGGCTAGATAAGAGTGCGGAGAATTTAAGATATCTTTCCCGTTCTGAATTTTGCAATAAACAAGATCATTTACATCTCCAATGCAAATTGTTTCATGATCGGATCGTGTCCAAAAATTGTTATGATTTGATCTCCCCTTCTCATTACAATGAACTTAGATTGCTTTTGGGTTGTGAAGAGTTCAAACGTTTAACTAAGCCTATTCCAGAATTTAAGCTTAGGCATTTCCTTGTTATTGATCTAGAAAAGATTTATATGTTTTGTGCGGAGAATTGCATTGAAAATCCTTATATTGCCAATTACATAAACAAAAGAAAGCAAATAGAATATGATGAGAATACTAATGAAAGGTAAGAGACTTCCCAGTATCCTCCTATTATTTCTCATGATGAATCAGGTAACGAGGAGGAGCTTTCTATTCAACCAATCTCATCAATAAGGAGCTCAAAGAGGAAGGTTGAACCCACACATAATGTGAAGAAGAAAAAGAAAAGAAGGAGCAACAAAGGTAGAAAGGTATCCCTCCCAAATGATGTTGCTCCTACTACTCATTGTGATGATGATAATTGCTTTACTATTGGTGCTATCCATATTTTTAATGATGAGAGTGATTATGCTTATGATATGAAAGAGCCCAAGCTTGGGGAAGCTATGTTTGATGAGGATGAAATATTTGAGAATATATTTGCTGAAATTAATGTTTGTCCCAAGCTTGGGGATGCTATGTTTAATGAAGATGATATTTTTAGCATCCAAAGTTTTGATATGCAAAGTTGTTATGATGATAGCATGCCTCCTACCTATGATGATTATATTGATGAAAGTGGGTTCGGAAGAGTGTCAACTTTAGGAAGTAATGATCCCACTATTTTGGAGGATGTTGAATTTTATTGTGATGAATATGAAAGTGGATTTGGAAGAGTGTCAACTTTATTTAGTGATTCCACTATCTTGGGAGAGGTTTCAATCGATTATGATGAGAACGAAGTTGCTACTTATGATGATTATTGTGATGAAACTTATGCTATAAAAAGTAGTGATGATTATATTTATAAAACTTGTCATTATTATGATTACCCTTTTTATGAACGTTACTCTTTTAATGTGGAAACAATTTTTAGTGTTCAAGTCTCTTATGATACTCCTACTATTCCGAATGAGAAGAATTTTGCTTATGTGGAGAGTAGTAAATTTTATATGCTTGTAGATCATGAAAAGAATGCTTTAGGTGCTGGTTATATTGTTGAATTCATTCATGATGCTACTGAAAATTATTATGAGGGAGGAAAATATGCTTGTAGGAATTGCAATAATGCCAAGTTTCCTCTCTATGTGCTCAGAATCTTAAAGCTATGCTTGTTTTACCTTCCTATGCTTGTTGATTATTGTTCCCATAAGTTGTTTGCTCACAAAATCCCTATTCATAGGAAGTGGGTTAGGCTTAAATGTGCTAGTCATATGCTTCATGATGCTCCCGTTATGTTTCAATTCTTATCTTTTATGTGAGCATCATTGCCATCATCATGCCTAGCTAGAAAGGCATTAAAGAAAAGCACTTGTTGGGAGACAACCCAATATTTACCCTTACTGTTTTTGTGTGCCCACATGATTATGCTACTGTAGTAATCATGTTTTATAGCTTTTATTTCAATAAAGTGCCAAGTAGAACCTTTGGGAAGACTTGGGTGAAGTCTTTATGATCTTGCTGTAAAAAACAGAAACTTTTTCGCTCACGAGAATAGCTGCCATTTTTTACTGGAGAGTGCTTTTAGGTTGATTATTTTTTCAGATGATTAATAGACAAATTACTAATCCAGAAATGTATTTCATAATTTTTGGGGTTCCATAGGTATACGTTTGATACAGATTACTACAGACTGCTCTGTTTTTGACAGATTCTGTTTTCATTGTGTTGTTTGCTTATTTTGATGCATCTATGGCTAGTATTAAGTGGTATGAACCATAGACAAGTTAGAATACAGTAGATATTACTCCAATATGAATTTAGAATGATTTCATTACAGTACCTAAGTGGTGGTTTTATTTTCTTATACTAACGGAGCTTACGAGTTTTGTTTTTGAGTTTTGTGTGGTTGAAGTTTTCAAGTTTTGGGTAAAGATTCGATGGACTATGGAATAAGGAGTCGAAAGAGCCTAAGCTTGGGGATTCCCAAGGCACCCCAAGGTAATATTCAAGGATAACCAAGAGCCTAAGCTTGGGGATGCCCCGGAAGGCATCCCCTCTTTCGTAACTTTACTTGGAGCTATATTTTTATTCACCACATGATATGTGTTTTGCTTGGAGCATCATTTTATTTTGTTAGTATTTGCTTGCTTTTATTTAGAATAATGTTTTGCATCTTTAGTTTCAATAAAAAAAAGTCAAGGATAGCCTTTGCCATGCTTATTTTGCTAGTATAGATGTTGCTGTTTGAAAACAGAAAGTTTACCATTGTTGCAAAAATTCCCTAGAAAAGTCAGAGAATGGTATAATGTTGAATCTTTTTGCATATTAAGATATGATAAATTTATTACAGTGGGAATTTTAGTTCATAATTTTTGGAGTTAGGGAAGTATTGATACTCTTGCATTCTTTACAGACTGTACTGTTTTGATAGATTGCTGTTATGGTTGCATTGTTTGCACATGTTTGCTTGTTTAATGATTCTATTTGAGGATAGGAGTATTAAATATGCAGAGACATTTAGTATTCAATGTTGAATAATAATGTTAGTGATTTGTTACAGTAGAAAATGATAAGGTTTTGCATTGGTTTATACTAACCTATCTCACGAGTTCTTGTTGAGTTTGTTGTGAATGAAGCTTTTTGATAAAAAGAGAAACCGTGACATGAAAGGAATTAAGGAGACACAATAGCTCAAGCTTGGGGATGCCCAAGGCACCCCCAAGATATTATTTCAAGAAGTCTCAAGCATCTAAGCTTGTGGATGCCCCGGTAGGCATCCTACCTTTCTTCTTCAACCACTATCGGTTAGTATCGGTTGAGCCTAAGTTTTTACATCTTCACATGAGTTGTGCTACCCTTGCAATGTCATTTTACTTTGTTTTGCTTTCTGCTTGAATAAGATACCAAGATCTGAAATTCTTTAATGAGAGAGAGTCTTTGCATAGATGCATATATTATTTGACTACTCATTGAACTTCGCTTATATCTTTCAAAGTAGTTTGTCGTATGCTCTAGTGCTTCACTTATATCTTTTAGAGCACGGCGGTGGTTATATTTTGTAGAAATTGCTAGTCTCTCATGCTTCACTTATATTATTTTGAGAGTCTTAAAAAGCATGGTAATTTGAATAAAAACTATCATGGAAAGTGAATTGGAAGCTATGATCAATTTGTTGCTTGATAATAGTTTTGAGATATAAAGGTAGCAATGTTAGGGTCATGCTAGTGGATAATTATGAAATTGAGAAATACTTTTGTTGAAGTTGGCAAGTCCCGTAGCATGCACGTATGGTAAAAGTTGTGTGACAAATTTATTGCATGAGTTGCTCTTTTGATTGTCTTCCTTATGAGTGGCAGTCGGGGACGAGCAATGGTCTTTTCCTACCAATCTATCCCTCTTGGGGCATGCATAGTAGTACTTTGCTTCGAGGGCTAAGTAGACTTTTGCAATAAGTATATGAGTTCTTTATGACTAATGTGAGTCCATGGATATACGCACACTCATTCTTCCACTTTGCTAGCCTCTTTTATGCTGCAACTTTCGCCGGAATAGAACCTATTATTTACCTTCCTCAAAACAGCCACCATACCTACCTATTATGGCATTTCCATAGCCATTCCGAGATATATTGCCATGCAACTTTCCACCGTTCTGTTTATTATGACACGTTTCATCATTGTCATATTGCTCTTTGCATGATCATGTAGTTGACATCGTATTTGTGGCAACGCCACCTTCATAATTTTCGTACATGTCGCTCTTGATTCATTGCATATCCCGGTACACCGCCGGAGGCATTCATATAGAGTCATATCTTGTTCTAGCTTTGAGTTGCAATTCTTGAGTTGTAAATCGAAAAAAGTGTGATGATCTTCATTATTAGAGCATTGTCCCAGTGAGGAAAGGATGATGAAGACTATGATTCCCCCACAAGTCGGGATGACACTTCGGACTTTATAAAAATAAAAGAGGCCAAAGAAGCCCACCAAAAAAAGAAAAAAAAAAGAGAAAGAAAAAAAGAAAAAAAGAAAAAAATGAGAGAAAAAGAGAGAAGGTACAATTGCTACTATCTCTTTTCCACACTTGTGCTTCGAAATAGCACCATGATCTTCATGATATAAAGTCTCCTATGTTGTCACTTTCATATACTAGTGGGAATTTTTCATTATAGAACTTGGCTTGTATATTCCAATGATGGGCTTCCTCAAAATGCCCTAGGTCTTCGTGAGCAAGCAAGTTGGATTCACACCCACTTAATTTCTTTTGTTGAGCTTTCATATATTTATAGCTCTAGTGCATCCGTTGCATGGCAATCCCTACTCACTCACATTGATATCTATTGATGGGCATCTCCATAGCCCGTTGATACGCCTAGTTGATGTGAGACTATCTTCTCCCTCTTTTTGTCCTCACAACCACCACCATTTACCACCATAGTGCTATGTCCATGGCTTACGCTCCTGTATTGCGTAAGAGTTGAAAAAGCTGAAGCGCGTTAAAAAGTATGAAACAATTGCTCGGCTCGTCATCGAGGTTGTGCATGATGGGAGTATTTTGTGTAATGAAAATAAAGCATGGCCTAACCATATGATTTTGTAGGGATAAGCTTTCTTTGGCTATGCTATTTTGATAGCACATGATTATTTGTTAGTATGCTTTGAAGCATTATTATTTTTATGTTTTATAAGCTTTTATCTTGAATCATTTCGATCTGAACATTCATGCCACAATAAAGGAAATTACATTGAGAATTATGCTAGGTAGCATTCCACATCAAAAATTCTGTTTTTATCATTACCTACTCGAGGACGAGCAGGAATTAAGCTTGGGGATGCTTGATACGTCTCCAACGTATCTATAATTTTTTATTGTTCCATGCTACTTTATTATCTGTTTTGAATGATTATGGGCTTTATTATACACTTTTATATTACTTTTGGGACTAACCTATTAACCAGAGGCCTAGCCCATATTGTTGTTTTATTGCCTGTTTCAGTATTTCGAAGAAAAGGAATATCAAACGGAGTCCAAACGAAATGAAACCTTCGGCATCGTGATTTTTTGGAAGATTATCATCCTGGAGGCTTGGAGATGAAGTCAGAAGATCCTCGAGGAGCCCACGAGATAGGAGGGTGCCCCCCCTACTGGGCGCGCCCCTTGTCTCGTGGACCCCTCGAGCACCCCCCCCGACCGACTTCTTTCGCCTATATATTCCCTCGTACCCTAAAACCATCGAATATCAAGATAGATCGGGAGTTCCGCCGCCGCAAGCCTCTGTAGCCACCAAAAACCTCTCGGGAGCCCTTCCCGGCACCCTGCCGGAGGGGGGATCCTTCACCGGTGGCCATCTTCATCATCCCGGCGCTCTCCATGACGAGGAGGGAGTAGTTCACCCTCGGGGCTGAGGGTATGTACCGGTAGCTATGTGTTTGATCTCTCTCTCTCTCGTGTTCCCTCTATGGCACGATCTTGATGTATCCCAAGCTTTTCTATTGTAGTTGAATCTTATGATGTTTCTCCCCCTCTACTCTCTTGTGATGAATTGAGATTTCCCCTTTGAAGTTATCTTATCGGATTGAGTCTTTTATGAGAACACTTGATGTATGTCTTGCCGTGCTTATCTGTGGTGACAATGGGATATCATGTGCCTCTTGATGTATGTTTTGGTGACCAACTTGCGGGTTCCGCCCATGAACCTATGCATAGGGGTTGGCACACGTTCTTGACTCTCCGGTAGAAACTTTGGGGCACTCTTTGAAGTACTTTGTGTTGGTTGAATAGATGAATCTGAGATTGTGTGATGCATATCGTATAATCATGCCCACGGATACTTGAGGTGACAATGGAGTATCTAGGTGACATTAGGGTTTTGGTTGATTTGTGTCTTAAGGTGTTATTCTAGTATGAACTCTTGAATAGATTGATCCGAAAGAATAACTTTGAGGTGGTTTCGTACCCTACCATAATCTCTTCGTTCGTTCTCCGCTATTAGTGTCTTTGGAGTGACTCTCTATTGCATGTTGAGGGATTGTTATATGATCTATCTATGTTATTATTGTTGAGAGAACTTGCACTAGTGAAAGTATGAACCCTAGGCCTTGTTTCCTACCATTGCAATACCGTTTACGCTCACTTTTACCACTTGTTACCTTGCTGTTTTTATAATTTCAGATTACAAAAACCTATATCTACCATCCATATTGCACTTGTATCACCATCTCTTCGCCGAACTAGTGCACCTATACAATTTACCATTGTATTGGGTGTGTTGGGGACACAAGAGACTCTTTGTTATTTGGTTGCAGGGTTGTTTGAGAGAGACCATCTTCATCCTACGCCTCCTACGGATTGATAAACCTTAGGTCATCCACTTGAGGGAAATTTGCTACTGTCCTACAAACCAGTGCACTTGCAGGCCCAACAATGTCTATAAGAAGAAGGTTGTGTAGTAGACATCACCGGCCCCAACAGGTTCTGCCGTCATGCCTCTCTTTTATAACATGCACCATACCCATACGCATAGACGTATCACTTAAATACAGCATGTGGAGTCATTTGACGCTTATCTGCTATTTTTTAACGACATTTTGTCATAATGGCATCCGAACATCTTGTTATGCCTTCAAAACGTTAGGGGCTTCCTCACACCCGTACTACGGCGTCTAAAGTCCAAACACCTTCTCGGTCATTCGGCACCCCAAACTTATAGCATTTTATGCATCAGCTCCGAATCATGTCTTGGGTCATTGGTTGGGTTTGCCCGGCTCCCATGATTTGGTACCTTATGTTCCGCAATATCGGCTAAGGTAGCGCTGGGAGAACTACTACGATTGTGTCCTGGTTCTGCCGGACGAACACCTCAGTAGAGAAAGCCAAAAACCGACTGTCATGATAAGGCAAGAGCTGGTCAGCTGTTCAAGAGGTTGTCAAATCTTTAAGGATTTATTCCGCATAATGCCATAATAAAATGCAGCGTGCGAAGGATCGGTCCACCGATCAGGCGCTATTAGAGCCCTGTGTGCGGTCTTCCGAACACCAGGGGCTGCGCCGCCCATACTCGAAATCCTATGGCTAAGTGAGAGTAATAAAGCCTTATAGTCCGATTGCCTGGTTCGCTGTGCTGAACACCTCCTTCATGGACCCAAGAATGGGACAAAGAGTGTTCAGGTGTATCTCGAACACCCCCGTAGTTCCTACGTGGGGGCAGAAGCCGACGACTGGCCAACTCTCAAGACTAACATATTAAACGGCCGCACAAGAATAAAATTTACACATAACAGGTACCTACATATAAGTGACTCTGTTTTGCCTTACAAAGTATAGCACACTTGTTTTCAGGGAAAAATAATGTCTTTCGTACATTCCTCGGCCACGAGGCGGGCGCCTTTCAGGACGCCATCATAATATAGTTCGGGCTTGCGGTGCTCCTTCCCCTTCGGAGGCCCCTCGGTCATCAGCTTCTCAGCATCAAGCTTCCCCCAGTGCACTTTTGCACGGGCAAATGCCATTCGTGCCCCTTCTATGCACACTGACCGCTTAATGACATACAGCCGAGGGCAGGCCCTCCCAATCCGCTTCACGAGCGCAAAGAAACTGCTCGGTATGGGCTCGGCGGGCCACAACCGGATAACAAAATCCTTCATAGCTAGTTCGGCCGCCTGATGCAGCTCGATCAGCTGTTTTAGCTGGTCGACAAACGGCACCGGATAGTTCGGCGCTAAATACTGCAACCAGAAGAGCTTCTCCGCAATTTCCTTCTTCTCAGTTCGGCAGAATTGGGCAGCATCAGATATGTTGCGCGGCAAATCCGCAAACGCTCCTGAAAAAAATAAGGTTAAATGGGTCACCATGAATCTTCCCTGTGAAAGAGTAAGGCGCTTTGAACAAAAATATAAAACCCCTACCGGCCGCAATCTTCCGCGCCTCCTGAATATCCTTGAGCGCAGCCTGGGTTTCCTCCCGAACCTCAGTCGCGGTCCGGACAGCTTGGGTGAGTTTGGATTCTTTCAATGATAAACTCTACCCTAAACTCTCGTTTCTCCCTACGGCCTCCTGAAGCTCTCGTTCAGCTTCCACGACCCTCGCCTCGTGTTTCTCACAGAGAGCCTGCTCAGCGGCCGCTTTCTTTTCGGCTAAGGCAACGGCCTTCTTGAGAGCCTCAATTTCGGCATTTGCCCTTGGAGTGCATGATATATATACTCTAAGATAGTCACAACTACTTACTTGTGCTAAAACTTACTAAAAGTTTCCAGACATACCTTGTTGGTCCTCCAGCTGCTTCTTCACTCGGCCGAGTTCCTCATCGGCCCGCACCAGACTCTGCTTGAGTCCGGACACTTCCGCAGCATGAGAGGAGGCAGTCGCCGCAGAAATCTGACCCATAAAATATATACGTCATTGGCTAGGTCTCTTACGGACGGGAAGATGATCCCCTGTCTGGTTCCTGTCCTCTCTGGACAGTGTATCACGGGCTACTATATTTACTATGACAGTCTTCTATACATACCTCCAAGCCCTTTATAAGGCTGACGTGGGATTCATTCAGTCCGCTCTCGGCGGCCTGAATCTTTTCTATCACCACGCCCATAAGGGCGCGGTGTTAATCAATAATGGACGCACTCTCTAGTGTCGTCGATAGGCCGCTTGACGCCTTTGATTAGATAGAGGTCGCAGGCGGAGTAGGACCGCCCCCTCCAGTCAAAGGGGTTGCTTGCCTGATCTCGGAGCCGTCAGGGTCTCTGGGACCGTGTCCGGCTGTGGGCCGGATCCATGATCGCCCCCGTCGTCGATATTCATGGGAACCGCCGCTCCCGCGTGTCCGGCCTCCAAGGTGCGCCCCCCTGGCTCAGGTCCTTTTTCGACGACACCTCGATGTCACAGCCAGGCTTCAGGGAAGGGGCCCTAGGAGGGGTCTCACTCTGCAAAGCATCGGAACTCAACGAGTCCTCTGATGAGTCCTGTTGGGCCGGAGACCTCGCCGGACTATAAAAAGTACGGTGCGAATCAAAATATTGCATTCTAGTAAATTCTGGATGCATGGATGTGTCCGGATCTCGTGCACTTACGATTTTACCAGGGGCTGGGCCCTGGGATCCCACTCCGGGCTGCTGTCGGTAGCCGTGGTGGATGCCTCGGGGACGGATGTTCTTCCCCTCTTAGGCGAATCTGCCTCTAAGGATGAGGAGGCTGTCCTTTTCTTCCTCCCCCTCGTAGGGGACTCGGCCTCTTCTTCCTCCTCATCCTCTTCCTCCTCTTCGTCCCCTTCCTCCTCCTTGTTCTCTCCGAAGGATGGAGGGT
Organism: Triticum aestivum; assembly: GCF_018294505.1. Classification (NCBI taxonomy): domain Eukaryota; kingdom Viridiplantae; phylum Streptophyta; class Magnoliopsida; order Poales; family Poaceae; genus Triticum; species Triticum aestivum. Next base: position 621,110,988 of record NC_057801.1, read on the forward strand.
CACTGGAGTCTTCGGACTTCGTGTCCTAAGTGCCGCGACGATGGAGACCGCTCCTGGTCTCCTTGGCCTTCTCTTTGGCCTCCTTCTTCGGCGCCTTGTAAGGCACTGGGACCAGCTTCTTCATCAGAAGAGGTCCCGCCGGTTCTTCTGGCAGCGGGGTCGGACAATGAATCCGCTCCGCCACCTTCATCCATTCCTAAAGGCGATCGTGGAAAGACACGTTAAAAATAACTCCTTCGGGATGTATCAATGAAACATACGAATAACCAAGATATGATGGCGACTTACTGGGCTGGCGGGGTGGGACAGTTGATGCCCTCGGTCTGTGGCCGAGTCCGGCCATGGTTTGCTGGACTTAAAGAGTACCTTCCAGATGTCTTTGTGTGAGGAGCCGAAAAGCTCCCGCAGGGTCTGGTGCTCGGCCGGGTCGTACTCCCCCAAGTTACAGCCTCTGTGCTGACAAGGAAGGATTAGGCGGACCAGCATCACCTGGACCATGTCAACAAGCCTGACGCCCTTGTCCTCCATACCTTTGACGCGCGCCTGGATCACTGACAGTTCGTCGGACGACGACCAGTTTATGCCCTTCTTGGGCCAGGATGTGAGCCGCAAAGGGGCTCCAGATCGAAACTCAGGAGCAGCGGCCCACTTTTTGCCGCACGGCTCGGTGATATAGAACCACTGTTGCTGCCACTCCTTGACGGAGTCATTGAAAGTACCCGTCGGCCATGTGACCTTGGGCATCCTGCTCACCATGGCGCCTCCGCACTCGGCGTGTTCGCCACTCACCACCTTGGGCTTCACGTTGAAGATCTTGAGCCATAGCCCGAAGTGTGGCGGGATACGGAGGAAAGCATCGCACATGACAATGAATGTCGAGATGTTGAGGAAAGAATTGGGGGATAGATCGTGGAAATCGATCCCGTAGTAGTACATGATGCCGCAAACAAAAGGGTGGAGGGGAAACTCGAGCCCGCAGACGAAATGGGGGAGGAAAACAACTCTCTCATGGGGCTCCGGAGTAGGGACAATCTGTCCCGCTGTTGGAAGACGATGGCCGATTTTCTTGGCCAAATATTCGGCAGCCCGCAGCTTCTTAATATCCTTCTCCTGGACGGAGGAGGCCATCCACTTGCCTCCTGCTCCGGATCCAGACATTTTTGGAGGACCTTTTGGGGGGGGAGGATGAATGCTTGGGCGCTAGGGCTCAGACGAAAGGAAAGGGGCGAGCAGAAGCGGAAGAAGGCATGGGTAGAAAGGAGGAGGCTTCTCCCCTTTATAAAGGCGATAAAACTTTACGCCTCCCCGCTTGCCTAATGGAGCCTGCTCGTTCCCCACTTACCGTAATTGATCGTACGGTTAGGCTACCCACGCCCGTATTGAAGAGGATCCCGTGATAAGGGGACACGATCTCTGCTTTTGAAAAGACGTGCCAAAGAAACCGCCTCGCGATGTGTGCGGAAGCAGGTTGAAAACAGTTCGAATAAAAACCAGACCGTGGCGTGATGTCACTTTTCGAAGAATTGTCAGCAGATTAGATTCATGGATTATTATTCTCTCTACGGTGGTATATGGAATGTTATCTTGCACAGCCGGACACGGTCCTTGTGTTCGGAATTTATCTTGGAGTATTCGGAGATGGAACCCGCCTTGCAATGCCAAAGACAATCTACGTGCCAGACTCATCGTCATTGAAGCCTGGTTCAGGGTCTACTGAGGGAGTCTTGGATAAGGGGGTATCCGGACAGCCGGACTATATACTTTGGTCGGACTGTTAGACTATGAAGATACAAGACAAAAGACTTCATCCCGTGTCCGGATGGGACTCTCCTTGGCGTGGAAGGCAAGCTTGGTGATTCGGATGTAGATCTCCTTCTCTATAAACCTACTCTGTGTAACCCTAGCCCCCTCCGGTGTCTATATAAACCGGAGGGTTTAGTCCATAGGACTCACGATCATCAACAATCATACCATAGGCTAGCTTCTAGGGTTTAGCCTCTCTGATCTCATGGTAGATAAACTCTTGTAATACTCATATCATCAAGATCAATCAAGCAGGAAGTAGGGTATTACCTCCATCGAGAGGGCCCGAACCTGGGTAAACATTGTGTCCCCCGCCTCCTGTTACCATTAGCCTTAGACGCACAGTTCAGGACCCCCTACCCGAGATCCGCCGGTTTTGACACCGACAATCGCGTTTTACGATACAGAGCCGCCGCTAAGCCCTAAACTCTCTCAGGAGGGCTGATCTGGAGTCCGTTTGGGGCTCCAAAAAGGGGGATTTGTCGTTGTCATCATCATCAACCATCCTCCATCACCAATTTCATGATGCTCACTGTCGTGCGTGAGTAATTCCATCGTAGGCTTGATGGACAGTGATGGGTTGGATGAGATTTACCATGTAATCAAGTTAGTTTTGTTAGGGTTTGATCCCTAGTATCCACTATGTTCTGAGATTGATGTTGCTATGACTTTGCTATGCTTAATGCTTGTCACTAGGGCCCGAGTGCCATGATTTTAGATCTGAACCTATTATGTTTTCATGAATATATGTGAGTTCTTGATCCTATCTTACAAGTCTATGGTCACCTATTATGTGTTATGATCCGACAACCCCGAAGTGACAATAATCAGGATACTTCTCGGTGATGACCGTAGTTTGAGGAGTTCATGTATTCACTAAGTGTTAATGCTTTGGTCCGGTACTCTATTAAAAGGAGGCCTTGATATCCCTTAGTTTCCATTAGGATCCCACTGCCACGGGAGGGTAGGACAAAAGATGTCATGCAAGTTCTTTTCCATAAGCACGTATGACTATATTCGGAATACATGCCTACATTACATTGATGAACTGGAGCTAGTTCTGTGTCACCCTATGTTATAACTATTACATGAGGAATCGCATCCGACATAATTATCCATCACTGATCCAATGCCTACGAGCTTTTTCACATATTGTGCTTTGCTTATTTACTTTACCGTTGCTACTGTTACAATTACTACAAAACTGCTACCGTTACTTTTGCTACTGTTATCGTTACTTCCATACTACTTTGCTACTAAATACTTTGCTGCAGATACTAAGTTATCCATGTGTGGTTGAATTGACAACTCAACTGCTAATACTTGAGAATATTCTTTGGCTCCCGTTGTGTTGAATCAATAAATTTGGGTTGAATACTCTACCCTCAAAAACTGTTGCAATCCCCTATACTTGTGGGTTATCAATGTGCATTAATGTGAGGCGTTGCTATGGGTAGTGGCGGAGCTAGCATTTGAGAATAGGGTGGTCCATCCCCTAAAAAAATTCATAAGAAATATGAAACATGAATGTTCTAACTAATTACCAATATCACACAAAAATATCGATATGGTCTTATAAACACACTAAAATTCTCAATTACTACTATTTGGGCCAATAATGATGTGCAAAATTATGCATGTGCCCGGTTCATCTATTGGATGGCATAGCACATAAAACCCCTAAACCAGAAATTGCGAATCAAAAACTGGGTAGTTCATACCTTAAGTCAGAAATTCGGAAGTTCAGAAAAGACTATGTTGCTTCCGCCAGATTTGGGCACTCGGGCACTCGGGGGGCAGGAGGACATCGCTATAGTCGTGCAGGACAGGGGCACACGCGCACGCAGCTCACATGGGGGCGGGAAAGGGAGAATGGATCCTCCTCGGCGGCTGGGCTCCAGCAGGTGACCGGCAAGGGCGGCGAGCCGACGATGGTGGGGGCGTCCGGCATTGGGACTCGGGAGTCAGGACGGGGCGGGTGATTGCCTGGCTCGATCTGGATGAGAGCGTGTTGTGTCTGCGCTTGGGCCAACAGGTAAGTGTTATTGGTCCAATTTTTCTTTCTGCCCAGTAACAGATCCATAGGCTGATTCAAAATCTCAGGGTGGGCCGAGGTCCACCCTGGGCATCCGGTAATGCATCTGGTGTTCCGCATAGTGATAACCCACAAGATAGGGGATCAATTGAATCCTCTTTCGATAAGTAAGAGTGTCGAACCCAATGAGAAGCTAAAGGTAGAACAAATATTCCCTCAAGTTCTATCGACCACCGATACAACTCTACGCACGCTTAACATTCGCTTTACCTAAAACAAGTATGAAACTAGTAGTACTTTGTAGTTGTAACGGGATAGCTTTGCAAGAATATAAAGAGCACGTAAGTATAAACTAGGGGCTTTTTAGATAAATAAGCAATAAAGCAAGTATAGCGAGTGTGGAAAAGTGGTGGTAGGAGTTGCGGAATTGTCCCTAAGCAATTGACTACTTTACTAGACCGATAGCAAGTTTTATGTGGGAAAGGCCACTGCTAGCATGTCATCCCTAACTTGGAATTCTAGGCACTTATGATTGGAACTATTAGCAAGCATCCGCAACTACTAACGTTCATTAAGGTTAAACCCAACCATAGCATTAAGATATATTGGTCCCCCTTCAATCCCGTATGCATCAATTTTTATGCTAGGTTGAAGCTTCTGTCACTCTTGCCCTCCAATATATAGTCCTATCAAAATACAACTAACCCTATGGTGTGATCCATGCGCGCGCTCATATGATGGGCACCAAAGGACAGCAACATAACCACAAACAAATTAAACCAATCATAGCAATTCACCAATTACCGGTAGGACAACGAAAATCTACTCAGACATCATAGGATGGCAACACATCATTGGATCATAATATGAAGCATAAAGCACCATGTTCAAGTAGAGGGTACAACGGGTTGCGGGAGAGTGGACCGCTGTAGGTAGATGGGGGAAGGTGATGGAGATGTTGGTGAAGATGACGGAGGTGTTGGTGTAGATCACGGTGATGATGATGGCCCCAGCGGCGTTCCGCCGCCACCGGGAGAGAGGGGGGAGCCCCCCTTCTTCTTCTTCTTCTTCTTCCTTTACCTTCTCCCTAGATGGGAGAAGGGTTTCCCCTCTGGTCCATGGTCTCCATGGCGTGGGAGGGGCGAGAGCCCCTTCGAGATTGGATCTGTCTCTCTGTCTCTCTCTGTTTCTGCGTTCCTAATTCTGCCCTTTCATCGTTTCTTATATTCCCGGAGATCCATCACTCCGATTAGATTGAAACTTTGAACATGATTTTTTTCAGATATTAGCTTTCTTGCGGCGAAAGAAGGGCAACAACCGCCTTACGGGGTGTCCACGAGGGTCAGGGGCGCGCCCACCCCCCTTGGGCATGCCCCCTGCCTCGTGGGCCCCTCGAGCATCGTCTCGCATTATTATTATATTTCCTTATTCATGATAATTGTCTATTGTTCATACTATAATTGTATTAACTGGAAACCGTAATACATGTGTCAATACATAGACCACAACATGTCCCTAGTGAGCCTCTAGTTAACTAGCTCATTGATCAATAGATGGTTATGGTTTCCTGACCATGGACATAGGATGTCATTGATAACGGGATCACATCATTAGGAGAATGATGTGATGGACAAGACCCAATCCTAAGCATAGCACAAGATCGTATAGTCCGTTTGCTAAAAGCTTTTCTAATGTCAAGTATCATTTCCTTAGACCATGAGATTGTGAAACTCCCGGATACCGTAGGAATGCTTTGGGTGTACCAAAGGTCACAACGTAACTGGGTGGCTATAATGGTACACTACAGGTATATCCGAAAGTGTCTGTTGGGTTGGCACGAATCGAGACTGGGATTTTTCACTCTGTATGACGAAGAAATATCTCTGGGCCCACTCGGTAATGCATCATCATAATGAGCTCAATGTGACTAAGTAGTTGGTCACGGGATCATGCATTACAGAACAAGTAAAGTGACTTGCTGGTAACGAGATTGAATGAGGTATTGGGATACCGACGATTGAATCTCGGGCAAGTAACGTACTGATTGACAAAGGGAATTTTATACGGGATTGCTTGAATCCCCGACATCGTGGTTCATCCGATGAGATCGTCGTGGAACATGTGGGAGCCAACATGGGTATCCAGATCCCACTGTTGGTTATTGGTCGAAGAGCTATCTCGGTCATGTCTGCATGATTCCCGAACCCATAGGGTCTACACACTTAAGGTTCGATGACGCTAGGGTTATAAGGGAAGTTTGTATGTGGTTACCAAATGTTGTTTGGAGTCCCGGATGAGATCCCGGATGTCACGAGGAGTTCCGGAATGGTCCGGAGGTAAAGCATAATATATAGGAAGTGAGGTTTTGGCCACCGGAAGTATTTTGGGCGTCACCGGTAATGTACAGGGACCACCGGAAGGGTTTCAGGGGGTCCACCGGGAGGGGCCACTAGCCCCGGAGGCTTGCATGGGCCAAGAGTGGGAAGGGACCAGCCCCTGAGTGGGCTGGTGCGCCTCCCACCAAGGCCCAAGGCGCAGCTAGGAGGGGAGAGGGGAAACCCTAGGCGCAGATGGGCCTAAAGGCCCACCATAGGGTGCGCCCCCCTCTCTCCCCCTCTTGGCCGCCCCCTCCAAGTCCCATCTAGGGATGCCGCACCCCTAGGGTGGGAACCCTAGATGGGGGCGCAGCCACCTCCCCTCCTATATATAGTGGGGATTTGGGGGCTGCCAGAGATACGACTCTCTCTCTCTCTCGACGCAGCCCTACCTCTCCACATCCTCGTTCCTCGTAGTGCTTGGCGAAGCCCTGCCAGAAACCACGCTGCTCCACCACCACCACGCCGTCGTGCTGCTGATGCAGTTGTCTTCCCCAACCTCTCCCTCCTCCTTGCCGGATCAAGGCACGGGAGACGTCTTCAGGCTGCACGTGTGTTGAACGCGGAGGCGCCGTTGTTCGGTTCTTAGATCGGAATCAACCGCGATCTGAATCACTGCGTGTACGACTCCTCCAACCGCGTTCTTGTAACGCTTCTGCATCGCGATCTTCAAGGGTATGAAGATACACTCCCCTCTCTCTTGTTGCTAGAATCTCCATAGATTGATCTTGGTGATGCGTAGAACATTTTGAATTTCTGCTACGTTCCCCAACAGTGGCATCATGAGCTAGGTCTATTGCGTAGATTCTATGCACGAGTAGAACACAAGTAGTTGTGGGCGTTGGTTTTGTTCAATATGCTTACCGTTACTAGTCCTATCTTGTTTTGACGGTATTGTGAGATGAAGCGGCCCGGACCGACCTTACACGTACACTTACGTGAGACAGGTTCTACTTACATGCACTTGTTGCATAAGGTGGCTAGCGGGTGCCAGTCTCTCCCACTTTAGTCAGATCGGATTCGATGAAAAGGGTCCTTATGAAGGGTAAATAGGAATTGGCATATCACGTTGTGGTTTTGGCGTAGGTAAGAAACGTTCTTGCTAGAAACCTATAGCAGCCACGTAAAAACTTGCAACAACAATTAGAGGACGTCTAACTTGTTTTTCCAGCATATGTTGTGTGATGTGACATGGCCAAGAAGGATGTGATGAATGAAATATATGTGATGTATGAGATTGATCATGTTCTTGTAATAGGAATCACGACTTGCATGTCGATGAGTATGACAACCGGCAGGAGCCATAGGAGTTGTCTTAATTTATTGTATGACCTGCGTGTCATTGAATAACGCCATGTAATTTCTTTACTTCATTGCTAAACCGTTAGCCATAGTAGTAGAAGTAATAGTTGGCGAGACAACTTCATGGAGATCATGATGATGGAGATCATGGTGTCATGTCGGTGATGATGATGATCATGGAGCCCCGAAGATGGAGATCAAAAGGAGCAAAATGATATTGGCCATATCATGTCACTATTTGATTGCATGTGATGTTTATCATGTTTTTGCATCTTATTTGCTTAGAACGACGGTAGCATAAATAAGATGATCCCTCATAAAATTTCAGGAAAGTGTTCCCCCTAACTGTGCACCGTTGCGAAGGTTCGTTGTTCCGAAGCACCACGTGATGATCGGGTGTGATAGATTCTAACGTTCGCATACAACGGGTGTAAGCCAGATTTACACATGCAAAACACTTAGGTTGACTTGACGAGCCTAGCATGTACAGACATGGCCTCGGAACACAAGAGACCGAAAGGTCGAGCATGAGTCGCATAGTAGATACGATCAACATGAAGATGTTCACCGATGATGACTAGTCCGTCTCGCGTGATGATCGGACACGGCCTAGTTGACTCGGATCATGTATCACTTAGATGACTAGAGGGATGTCTATCTGAGTGGGAGTTCATTAGATGAACTTAATTATCCTGAACGTAGTCAAAAGGTCTTTGCAAATTATGTCGTAGCTCACGTTTCAGTTCTATTGTTTTAGATATGTTCCTAGAGAGAATTTAGTTGAAAGTTGATAGTAGCAATTATGCGGATTGAGTCCGTAAACTGAGGATTGTCCTCATTGCTGCCCAGAAGGCTTGTGTCCTTAATGCACCACTCGGTGTGTTGAACCTTGAACGTCGTCTGTGGATGTTGCGAACATCTGACATACACGTTTTGATGACTACATGATAGTTCAGTAATGTTAAATGGTTTAGAATTGAGGCACCGAAGACGATTTTGAAACATCGCGGAACATATGAGATGTTCCAAGGGTTGAAATTGGGATTTCAAGCTCGTGCCCACGTCAAGAGGTATGAGACCTCCGACGAGTTTTCTAGCCTACAAACTAAGGGAGAAGATCTTAGTCGTTGAGCATGTGCTTAGATTGTCTGAGTACTACAATCACTTGAATCGAGTGGGAGTTAATCTTCTAGATGAGATAGTGATGTTTCTCCAAAGTCACTGCCACCAAGCTACTAGAGCTTCATGATGAACTATAACATATCAAGGATAGATATGATGATCCTTGAGCTATTCGCGATGTTTGACACCGCGAAAGTAGAAATCAAGAAGGAGCATCAATTGTTGATGGTTAGTGAAACCACTAGTTTCAAAGAGGGCAAGGGCAAGAAGGGATACTTCATGAAACGGCAAATCAGTTGCTCCTCTAGTGAAGAAACCCAAGGTTGAACCCAAACCCGAGACTAAGTGCTTCTGTAATAAGGGGAATGGTCACTGGAGCAGAATTACCCTAGATACTTGGTAGATAAAAAGGCAGGCAAGGTCGACAGAAGTATATTAGATATACATTATATTAATGTGTACTCTACTAGTACTCCTAGTAGCACCATGGTAATAGATACCGGTTCGGTTGCTAAGTGTTAGTAACTCGAAATAAAAGGCTACGGAATAAACGGAGACTAGCTAAAGGCGAGGTGACAATATGTGTTAGAAGTATTTCCAAGGTTGATGTGATCAAACATCGCACGCTCCCTCTACCATCAGGGTCAGTGTTAAACCTAAATAATTGCTATTTGGTGTTTGCGTTGAGCATATACATGATTGGATTATGTCCATCGCAATACGGTTATTCATTTAAGGAGAATAATGGTTACTCTATTTATTTGAATAATACCTTCAATGGTCTTGCACCTAAAATGAATGGTTTATTGAATCTCGATCATAGTGATACACATGTTCATGCCAGAAGATATAAGATAGTAATGATAGTACCACCTACTTGTGGCACTACCATGTAAGTCATATTGGTATAAAACGCATGAAGAAGCTCCATGTTGATGGATCTTTGGACTCACTCGTTTTTGAAAAGTTTGAGACATGTGAACCATGTCTATTCGTATGTATGCATGAAGAAACTCCATGCAGATGGATCATTTGGACTCACTTGATTTTGAATCACTTGAGACATGCAAATCATACCACATGGGCAAGATGACTGAAAAGCCTCGTTTTCAGTAAGATGGAACAAGAAAGCAACTTGTTGGAAGTAATACATTTTGATGTGTGCAGTCCAATGAGTGCTGAGGCACGCAGTGGATATCGTTATGTTCTTACTTCACAGATGATTTGAGTAGATGATGAGTATATTTACTTGATGAAACACAAGTCTGAATTATTGAAAGGTTCAAGTAATTTCAGAGTGAAGTTGAAGATCTTTGTGGCAAGAGGATAAAATGTCTATGATATGATCATAGAGATGAATATCTGCATTGCGAGTTTGGTACACAATTAAGACATTGTGGAAATTGTTTCACAACTAACACCGCCTGGAACACCATAGTGTGATGGTGTGTCCGAACATCATAGATGCACCCTATTGGATATGGGGCATACCATGATGTCTCTTATCGAATTACTACTATCGTTCATGGGTTAGGCATTAGAGACAACCGCATTCACTTTAAATAGGGCACCACGTAATTCCTTTGAGATGACACCGTATGAACTATGGTTTGGAGAAACCTAAGCTGTCGTTTCTTGAAAGTTTGGGCCTACGACGCTTATGTGAAAAAGTTTCATCCTGATAAGCTCAAACCCAAAGCCGATAAATACATCTTCATAGGACACCCAAAACAGTTGGGTATACCTCATATTTCAGATCTAGAAGCAAAAGTGGATTGTTTCTAGAAATGGCTCCTTTCTCGAGAAAAAGTTTCTCTCGAAGGAAGTGAGTGGGAGGATGGTGGAGACTTGATATGGTTATTGAACCGTCACTACAACTAGTGTGTAGCGGGGCACAGGAAGTTGTTCCTATGGCGCCTACACCAGTTGAAGTGGAAGCTGATGATAGTGATCATGGAACTTCGGATCAAGTCACTACCAAACCTTATAGGTCGACAAGGATGCGTACTACTTAAGAGTGGTATGTAATCCTGTCTTGGAGGTCATGTTGCTAGACAACAATGAACCTACGAGCTATGGAGAAGCGATGGTGGGCCCGGATTCCGACAAATGGCTCGAGGCCATAAAATCCGAGAGAGGATCCATGTATAAAACAAAGTGTAGACTTTGGAAGAACTACTCGATGGTCGTAAGGCTGTTCAGTACAGATGGATTTTAAAAGGAAGATGGACAATAATGGTAAGTGTCACCATTAAGAAAGCTCAACTTGTCACTAAGACATTTTCCGACAAGTTCAAGGAGTTGACTACGATGAGACTTTATCACTCGTAGCGATGCTAAGAGTCTATTGGAATTATATTAGCAGTTACTGCATTATTTATGAAATCTTGCAGATAGGGTGTCAAAACATTGTTTCCTCGGCGATTTTCTTGAGGAAAGGTTGTATGTGATACAACCAGAAGGTTTTGTCAATCCTGAAAGATGCTAACAAGTATGCAAAGCTCCAATAATCCTTCTAAGGACTGGGGTAAGCATCTCGGAGATGGAATATACGGTTTGATGAGATGATCAAAGATTTTGGGTTTATACAAAGTTTATGAGAAACTTGTATTTCAAAAGAAGTGAGTGGGAGCACTATAGATTTTCTGATGAGTATATGTTGTTAACATATTGTTGATCAGAAATGCTGTAGAATTTCTGGAAAGCATATAGGGTTATTTGAAAAGTGTTTTTCAATGGAAAACCTGGATTAAGCTACTTGAACATTGAGCATCAAGATCTATAAGGATAGATCAAAAACGCTTAATAGTACTTTCAAATGAATACATACCGTGACAAGATTTTGAAGGAATTCAAAATAGATCAGCAAAGAAGGAGTTCTTGGTTGTGTTATAAGGAGTGAGTATTGAGAAAGACTCAAGACTTGACCATGGCAGAAGAGAGAGAAAGGACGAAGGTCGTCCCCTATGCTTTAGACGTAGGCTCTACAGTATGCTATGCCGTGTACCACACCTGAAGTGTGCCTTGCCATGAGTCAGTCAAGGGGTACAAGAGTGATCCATGAATGGATCACATGACAGCGGTCAAACTTAACCTTAGTAACTAGTGGACTAAGGAATTTTCTCGATTATGGAGGTGGTAAAGGAGTTCGTCGTAAAGGGTTACGTCGATGCAAACTTTCACACTAATCCGGATGACTCTGAGTAGTAAATCGGATTCGTATTGTAGAGCAGTTATTTGGAATAGCTCCAAGTAGCGCCTGGTAGGTGCATCTACAAGATGACATAGATATTTGTAAAGCACACACAGATCGGAAAGGTTCAGACCCGTTGACTAATAAACCTCTCTCACAAGCGAGATATGATCAAACACCATGGGTGTTGGATTCAATACAATCACATAATGTTGTGATTTAGATTACTGACTCTAGTGCAAGTGGGAGACTATTGGAAATATGCCCTAGAGGCAATAATAAATTGGTTATTATTATATTTCCTTGTTCATGATAATTGTCTATTGTTCATGCTATAATTGTATTAATTGGACACCGTAATACATGTGTGAATACATAGACCACAACATGTCCCTAATGAGCCTCTAGTTAACTAGCTCGTTGATCAATAGTGAGCCTCTAGTTAACTAGCTCGTTGATCAATAGATGGTTATGGTTTCCTTACCATGGACATAGGATGTCATTGATAACGGGATCACATCATTAGGAGAATGATGTGATGGGCAAGACCCAATCCTAAGCATAGCACAAGATCGTATAGTCCGTTTGCTAAAAGCTTTTCTAATGTCAAGTATCATTTCCTTAGACCATGAGATTGTGAAACTCCCAGATACCGTAGGAATGCTTTAGGTGTACCAAACGTCACAACGTAACTGGGTGGCTATAAAGGTACACTACAGGTATCTCCGAAAGTGTCTGTTGGGTTGGCACGAATCGAGACTGGGATTTGTCACTCCGTATGACGAAGAGGTATCTGTGGGCCCACTCGGTAATACATCATCATAATGATCTCAGTGTGACTAAGTAGTTGGCCACGGGATCATGCATTACGGAACGAGTAAAGTGACTTGCTGGTAACAAGATTGAACGAGGTATTGGGATACCGACGATCGAATCTCGGGCAAGTAACATATCGATTGACAAAGGAAATTGTATACGAGATTGCTTGAATCCCCGACATCGTGGTTCATCCGATGAGATCATTGTGGAACATGTGGGAGCCAACATGGGTATCCAGATCCCGCTGTTGGTTATTGGCCGGAGAGCTATCTCAGTCATGTCTGCATGATTCCCGAACCTGTAGGGTCCACACACTTAAGGTTCGATGACGCTAGGGTTATAAGGGAAGTTTGTATGTGGTTACCGAATGTTGTTTGGAGTCCCGGATGAGATCCCGCATGTCACAAGGAGTTTCGGAATGGTTCGGAGGTAAATAATAATATATAGGAAGTGAGGTTTTGGCCACCGAAAGTATTTCGGGCGTCACCGATAATGTACCGGGACCACCGAAAGGGTTTCGGGGGGTCCACCGGGAGGGGCCACTAGCCCCGGAGGCTTGCATGGGCCAAGAGTGGGAAGGGACCAGCCCCTGAGTGGGCCGGTGCACCTCCCACCAAGGCCCAAGGCGCAGCTAGGAGGGAAAGGGGAAACCCTAGGCGCAGATGGGCCTAAAGGCCCACCCTAGGGCGCCCCCCTCTCTCCCCCTCTTGGCCGCCCCCTCCAAGTCCCATCTAGGGTTGCCGCACCCCTAGCATGGAAACCCTAGATGGGGGTGCAGCCACCTCCCCTCCTCCTATATATAGTGGGGGTTTTGGGGCTGCCAGAGATACGACTCTCTCTCTCTCTCTCTCTCTCTCTCTCTCTCTCTCTCTCTCTCTCTCTCTCTCTCTCTCTCTCTCTCTCTCTCTGTGCAGCCCTACCTCTCCACATCCTCGTTCCTCGTAGTGCTTGGCGAAGCCCTGCCGGAAACCATGCTGCTCCACCACCACCACGCCATCGTGCTGCTGATGGAGTTGTCTTCCCCAACCTCTCCCTCCTCCTTGCTGGATCAAGGCACGAGAGACGTCTCCGGGCTACACGTGTGTTGAACGTGGAGGCGCCGTTGTTCGGTGCTTAGATCAAAATCAACCGCGATCTAAATCGTTGGGTGTACGACTCCTCCAACCGCGTTCTTGTAACGCTTCCACATCGCGATCTTCAAGGGTATGAAGATACACTCCCCTCTCTCTTGTTGCTAGAATCTCCATAGATTGATCTTGGTGATGTGTAGAAAATTTTGAATTTCTGCTACGTTCCCCAACAGAAAGAAGGGCAACAACTGCCTTACGGGGTGTCCACGAGGGTCAGGGGCGCGCCCACCCCCCTGGAGCACGCCCCCTACCTTGTGGGCCCCTCGAGCATCGTCTCGCGTTGATTCCACTTCCCAAAATTCATAAATATTCCAAAAATAATCTCCGTTAGTTTTTATCCCGTTTGGACTCCGTTTGATATGGGTTTTCCATGAAACAAAAAACATGCAACAAACAGGAACTGGCACTGGGCACTGGATCAATATGTTAGTGTTAGTCCCAAAAATAGTATAAAAAGTTGCCAAAAGTATGTAAGAGTTGTAGAATATTGGCATGGAACAATCAAAAATTATAGATACGATGGAGACGTATCAGCATCCCCAAGCTTAATTCCTGCTTGTCCTCGAGTAGGTAAATGATAAAAAAGATAATTTTTGATGTGGAATGCTACCTAGCATAATCTTGAACATGTAATATAATCATGGCATGAATATTAAGACACGAGTGATTCAAAGCCATAGTCTATCATTTGACATAGAAGAATTTAATACTCGGGCATCCCAACAAGCAATCTTGTCTTTCAAAATATCAATGCTAAAGAACGCTATCCCTACAAAATCATATAGTCTTGTATGCTCCCTTTTCTTAACACAAGGTACCCCTCATGCCCATCCTGGTGTCAACCAAGCAATTGGTTCATACTTTTTAACGCGCTTCAGCTTTTTCAACCCTCACGCAATACATGAGTGCAAGCCATGGATATAGCACTACAGGTGGAATAGAGTATGATGGTGGAGGTTGTGTGGAGAAGACAAAAAGGGAGAAAGTCTCACATCGACGCGGCTAATCAACGGGCTATGGAGATGCCCATCAATTGATGTCAATGCGAGGAGTAGGGATTGCCATGCAACGGATGCACTGGAGCTATAAGTGTATGAAAGCTCAAACTGAAACTAAGTGGGTGTGCATCCAACTTGCTTGCTCATGAAGACCTCGGGCATTTGAGGAAGCCCATCATCGGAATATACAAGAGAATTCTATAATGAAAATTCCCACCAGTATATGAAAATGATAACTCAAGAGACTCTCTATATGAAGAACATGGTGCTACTCTGAAGCACAAGTGTGGTAAAAGGATAGTAACATTGCCCCTTCTCTCTTTTTATCTCATTTTTTTGTTTTCTCTTTTTTTGTAGGTTTCTTTGGCCTCTCTCTTCCTTTTTTAGGGCTTCTTTGGCCACTTTTATTTTGATAACCTCACATGGGACAATGTTCTAATAATGATTATCATCACATTTTTATTTACTTACAACTCAATATTACAACTCGATACTAGAACAAAGATATGACTCTATATGAATGCCTCCTGCGGTGTACCGGGATGTGCAATGATCTAGCGTAGCAATGACATCAAAAGATGGACAAGCCATGAAAACATCATGCAAAGCAATATGACAATAAATGTGCAAGTCATGTATATGATGATGATGGAAGTTGCATGGTAATATATCTCGGAATGGCTATGGAAATGCCATAATAGGTAGGTAAGGTGGCTGTTTTGAAGAAGATATAAGGAGGCTTATGTATGATAGAGCGTATCATATCACAGGGTTTGGATGCACCGGCGAAGTTTGCACCAACTCTCGAGGTGAGAAAGGGCAATGCACGGTGCCGAAGAGGCTAGCAATGATGGAAGGGTAAGAGTGTGTATAATCCATGGACTCACATTAGTCATAAAGAACTCATATACTTATTGTAAAAGTTTATTGGCCCTCGAAGCAAATTACTACTACGCATGCTCCTAGGGGGAGTTTGGTAGGAGTTAACCATCGCACGCCCCCGACCTTCACGCAAAGATAAACAATCAAAATACAATGCGCGCCAATTTGGTTACATAGTTAGGAGACCATACGTGCATGCTTCGGGAATCACAAACCTTAACACCAATGTTCTTACTAAACACAACCATTTACTAGAACCTCCCACATATTATCATCTCTATATCACAAAACTATTGCAAGGAATCAAACATATCATATTCAGTGATCTACAAGTTTTATGTAGGATTTTATGACTAACCATGTGAATGACCAATTCCTGTCATCTCTCTAAATAGATATAAGTGAAGCAAGAGATTTTAATTCTTTCTACAAAAGATATGCCCACGACAAATGTAAGTGAAGCAAAAGAGCATTCTACAAATGGCGGTTTTCTATGTGAAGAGAAACAAGCAATCCAAACTTCAAAAGATATAAGTGAAGCACATGAAGCATTCTATAAAGCCATACTCAAAAGATATAAGTGAAGTGCAATGAGCATTCTATAAATCAACCGAGGACTGTCTCATACCAGCATGGTGCATAAAATAAAAGTGAAAACTAAATGCAAAAGACGCTCCAAGATTTGCACATATCGCATGAATGAAATGAATCCGAAAACATAGCGATACTTGTTGAAGAAAGATGGGATGCCTTCTGGGGCATCCCCAAGCTTAGATGCTTGAGTCTCCTTGAATATTTACTTGGGGTGCCTTGAGCATCCCCAAGCTTGATCTCTTGCCTCTCCTCCTTTTCCTCATATCGAGACCTCCTCGATCTTCGAACACTTCATCCACACGAAACTTCAACAAAAAACTTGGCAAGATCCGTTAGTATAATAAAGCAAATCACTAATATAAGTACTGCTGCAAACCAATTCATATTTTGTTTTTGCATCGTAGCTACTGTAATATAACTTTTCCATGGCTTAATCCACTGATAGAAATTGATAGTTTGATCAAAACAAGCAAACTATGCATCAAAAAAAAAAATATGTCTTAAACAGGACAGTCTGTAGTAATCTGAACATTCACCGTACTTCTGGTACTCCATAAATTCTTCCAAAATTATGAAAAATAAAAAATTTATATATAAAGACAGTGCAAAAAGTTTCAGAACCGTTTGACGTTCCAGTAAAAAATGTAAAATCGCGCATTACAGCCAAAGTTTCTGTCCTGCACCGCACAAGCCAGCAAGCATTGTAAACATCCTAAAGGCAAACCTTGGCACATTATTTTTATAATACAATGGAATTTTACAAGGGGATAATTATTTTTGTTGAAAAGTTTCTTTAATTAAGATTAAAAAAGTTTCCGTGAGCATGAACAAAGTTCAAGGAGCTCCCCCACTTTAACAATGCTTGTCTTTCTCAATTTCACTTTCCTTTTTGAAAAGTTTTGGGTTCCCCTATATATTTTTTGTTTTTAAACTTTATGAAAGCACACAACAGAAATAAATGACTCTCTAAAACTTCCGGGTTGTCTCCCTGGCAGTGCTTTCTTTAAAGCCATTAAGCTAGGCATATAGTGCTCAAGTAATGAATCCACCCGGATCCCAAGGTATATCAAAGCTAATTTTAATTAACAATGATTTGTAATTTAGTGAGCACAAAGTAACATATATCAATCAACAACGAAGTCTAACTCTCTTTCTATGCATCGACATGTCATAAAAGAACAATTCATGCACACAAAGTAAAGGCCAATGCATAGTATAGACATTTTCTTGCAATTTTATCATATTGAAAACATGGAGAGGCGGAGATGTAGTTCCTCTCTCATAATAATTGGAAGTAGGAGCATCAAGCACATGCATATTATATTCATCAAAATCATCATGCGTAGTAGTAAAACGCAACCCATCAATATAATCCTTAATAAGGGTAAACTTCTCTGATATAGTGTAGTTTGGAGAATTCAAAAAGATAATAAGACTATCATGTGTGGGTGCAATAGAAACAATTTCATGTTTAACATAAGGAACTATAGCAAGTTCATCTCCATAAGCATAATTCATATTGGCATCTCGGCCACAAGCATAGCAAGCATCATAAAAAAGGGATATTTCAAAAGAATCAACGGGATCATAGCAATCATTATAGCAATCATCCTTCGGTAAGCATGAAGGGAAATTAAACAATGTATGAGTTGAAGAGTTACTCTCATTAGAAGGTGGGCACGGGTAGCTAATCCGCTCTTCCTCCTTTTGTTCTTCGCTCTCCTCATCATCTTTTTCATCCAATGAGCTCACGGTTTCATCAATTTCTTCCTCCATAGATTCCTGCAAAACATTAGTCTCTTCTTGGACAACGGATACTTCCTCAATAAATGCATCAATATCAGAATTATATTCATAATTCTCATAACAATATTTAAGTATAGCAAAATTTTCAGATCTGTAAACAGCATCATCAAGATTTTCACATGTTTTAAACAAAGATTCAATTTCATAAGCGCCCATAAAAGCAACAAATTCTTCTATTTGTTCCACATCATAGTAATCATAAATACCATTAGCATAAGAAGTCAAGGTTTCATTATCATTAAATTTGCATGAAAGGGAAGGTGTGGAGCCTCCATCCTAGAGCAATAAGTATAATCATATCTCAAGCATAGTTGCCTAGCATACCAATACAACATATAAATTTGATCTCATAATAGTTTCCCTTTTTGTGTCAAGCGATAATCCCTAAAGTATTCACGTTGATCCAACGTGTCTCCCATTATATAATTGAATGGGGTTTTCTCAGGATTATCAGAGTAGTACATAATATCTTTCACATAATGAGCATCGAGGGTTTTAGGAGGTTCCCCATCTCCATGAGTAGCAATTACACCTAATTTTTTGGTATTTCTTGTTCCATATCCATAACTAAAGATAGAGAACAACTTAGAACAGGAAATAAAAACTACTTAGTGACAAAGCAAACAAGCACACATGAGAATATTCACCCCATGCTATAACTCCCCAGCAACAGCGCCAGAAAAAGGACTTGATAACCCACAAGTATAGGTGAAAGATCGTGGATGACGCCTAGAGGGGGGGAATAGGCGTTTTAAAATAGTTACGATTTAGGCTTGAACAAATGCAGAATAAACCTAACGGTTAATTTGTCAAGCACAAAACCTACAATAACTAGGCTCACCTATGTGCACCAACAACTTATGCTAAGCAAGATAAGCAACTATGTGATAGCAAGATATATGACAAGAACAATATGGCTATCACAAAGTAAAGTGCATAAGTAAAGGGCTCGGGTAAGAGATAACCGAGGCACGCGGAGACGACGATGTATCCCGAAGTTCACACCCTTGCGGATGCTAATCTCCGTTTGGAGCGGTGTGGAGGCACAATGCTCCCCAAGAAGCCACTAGGGCCACTGTAATCTCCTCACGCCCTCGCACAATGCAAGATGTCGTGATTCCACTAAGGGACCCTTGAGGGCGGTCACCGAACCCGTACAAATGGCAACCCTTGGGGGCGGTCACCGAACCCGTACACTTTGGCAACCCTTGGGGGCGGTCACCGGAACCCGTCAAATTGCCCGGGGCGATCTCCACAACCTAATTGGAGACCCCGACGCTTGCTCGGAGCTTTACACCACAACGATTGAGCTCCAAACACCACCAACCGTCTAGGGCGCCCAAGCACCCAAGAGGAACACGCTCAAGGGCACCAAGCACCCAAGAGTAATAAGCTTCTCAACTTGTAACTTCCACGTATCACGTGGAGAACTCAAACTGATGCACCAAATGCAATGGCAAGGGCACACGGAGTGCCCAAGTCCTTCTCTCCCAAATCCCACCAAAGCAACTAATGCTAGGGAGGAAAATGAGAGGAAGAACGAAAGAAGATCACGAAGAACTCCAAGATCTAGATCCAAGGGGTTCCCCTCACTTACAGGAGAAAGTGATTGGTGGAAACGTGGATCTAGATCTCCTCTCTCTTTTCCCTCAAGAACTAGCAAGAATCATTGGAGGGATTGAGAGTTAGAAAGCTTGAAGAAGGTCAACAATGGGGGAAGAATACGAGCTCAAAGGATAAGGTTGAATGGGGAAGAAGACCCCCTTTTATAGGAGCTCCCGAATCCAACCGTTATGCTCACAGCCCGCACAGAGCGGTACTACCGCTCCAAGGAGCGGTACTACCGCTAGGGCGGTAGTACCCCTTCGAAACACAACAGCGAGGAGGCAAAAAGGCTAGAAGAACCGTTGAAGCGGTAGTACCGCTCGACCTCACGGTACTACTGCTTGCGAGCGGTACTAAAAAAATACTTCTGTGCCTACTTCCGCTGAGCAAAACACGAGATTTTGGTCCGGAGCGGTACTACCGCTTAGGAGCCGTGGTAGTACTGCTCTGGTGCGGTACTACCGCTCAGGAGCCGCGGTAGTACCGCTCTGGAGCGGTAGTAAAAAATTACATCCGCTCTAGTCGCGGTAGTACCGCTGCAGCCTTTACCAAAACAGCCACAACTTTTGCAAACGGACTCCGAATTCAACGAAACCAAGTTTGTTGGAAAGCTAATGACATGGGCTAACACAATCTTGATAGAAATGTCAAGAATAAGCAAATGATAAAAGTCCCAAAAGAAAATGGTGAGAACCCTTCATTGGATAAGACCGGTAAAACCTCCAACACCGAAAACATCATAGAAGACGCATGTGAACTCCGTTTTCGATGAACTCAAGCTTGTCATCAAGATGACCATAAGCTATAAGACTCACAAAGATAACCCAACAAGAACCAAGAAACATGATGCAAGTATGCAATGGTTTGGGCTCTCTACTAATGATACGATCAAGCTACCAACTTGAGAGCCCCCCATCAAACGATCCTATAACTCGGTCTCCCAACTACCACTACGAGACCGGTAAAATAGAAAACCTATCAAGGGAAAACCTTTGCCTTGCACATGGTCCACTTGAGCTAGATGAATACGATCTTGACTCCCTCAAGTTGGACCACCTTTCTTGATTCCATTGGCTCGATGAAGACTAGATGATTGCTCCCCCATAGTCCACTATGGGTGAGCCACTCTTAGGCACATCTTCAAAAGTCCATTGACACCACAATGGATGGCAAGATTCAAGCATTTGATCTCTTCGTGATGCTCCACTTGAACTTGCACACGGCAATCTTGATGACGATCACCACTTGATGTCATCCTTTCCATGGGTTGTATGATATCTGCCTCTTGATGCAAGCCCATGGACACGTACCTAACCCCACATAGAACTCTCACATAGACCATGGGTTAGTACACAAAGTGCAATGGACAATGCTTACCATACCATGGGATCACTTGATTCCTCTCGGTACATCTTCTACGCTTTGTGAGTTGATCAACTTGATTCACTCTTGACTTAGTCTTGATCAACCTTGAATATTTCCAACTCTCTTCATTTGGATGATGTCTTGAAGGTAAACATGAATGATCACACAATCTTCTTCTTAAAGACATGCTTGCAATAAGGTCAACACTCACATGACCAATCTTTGGATAATTCCTTAATAGCACCTTGGTCAACTCATAAACTCCTTGAAACCAACACATGGACTTCAAGAAAAGCCTATGGACAAATCCTTCAAATATAACTCAAGACAACCATTAGTCCATAGAGATCGTCATCAATTACCAAAACCAAACATGGGAGCACCGCATGTTCTTTCAATCTCCCCCATTTTGGTAATTGATGACAATCACTTTCAAGAGAGTTATATAAGGAATTATGCTTCACTATGCAATGCAACAACCAATAGTGCATGCATATGAGATGCAAATGCTAAGGAACAAAACCAAAGCAAGAAGAGATAACTCTCTAAACTTCTCGACAAAACTCTCTGAAACTTCTCCCCATTGGCATCGATTGCCAAAATGGGTGAAAAGCTATAAATTGTGGTCCTCCATAAATTGTGTATTTTTTCACAAGAAAGTGGAATGCAATACACATATCCAACGGTAAATACTTGGAGGAACACAAACTATATTGAGGCACAAAGATTGCTAAAGAATGATATGCCACAAGGACATAACAAAGAGAGACACAAGCAATCAAGAAATCAAAAGATACCAATTGAAGCAAGCAATCAAAGGATATCAATTGAAACAACTAGACCAAAGATCCTACGAGCCACATGAATAAAGGATATTATGATATTGGCAAAGGAGTGTTCTAAAGAAACTAGAGAAGCTCCCCGTGATTTGTGCACACATAATAATATCTATCTATTATATAATTAAGCCATCATGTTCGTCCACATATGCTAATATTATTTACACCATTTGATCAAGAAAATAATGGCTAAGATTTAAAGGATTTTACGTAACATATTAACATGGATGTCTCAATATATTGAACTACCATGTTGTCACGTGTATACATGCTTATGCACGGCAAGACTTGCATCTGATGTAATTACGCTAGGCTAGCAAGAGTCATCATTAACTAAAAAAAGCTAGCAAGAGTCATGACCATGTACGAGAAAAGGAGTCGGACCCAAGCTCGCGTACGTCTACGAGTCAGCGAAGGAGTCCAAGATTTATCAATTCCCACGCGAACTAAGCAACCTTTAATTTCCTTTTTCTATTTATTAAGCATCAAAGTATTATATATTTCTTCTTTTAAATTTGCAAATTATTTTTAACTTCCTTAACATCCAACATATTTCTAGAAAAAAATTGTCGTCGGATAATCTACACAATACTAATCCATTCTTCTCAGGATACATTAGTAAAATTGTTAGATCATAGTCTCATGGAACAAGAGGTATGGTTACACGCTCATCCCTTCTGCTTATATCACACAATCATCATTCAACATTAATTTTACAATATGACATTCAACTCTTCAGTCTGACCCATGATGCACTTTCTCAATAGCTCTTTTTTCAAGATGTTAGGACAATCAAACACACAAGACGGTTGAATAGCTCTTTTGTCAAGATGTTAGGACAATCAAACACACAAGATGGTTGACAAATCGAAGGCATGGAAACAACTCCATCAACTTGCATCCAATATACACCCATGATGCCCAAATGATCGTAAGGCACAAAGAACGTCCAACAAACTGAAGACACGACATCAACACCATCAACCTCGGGTAATATCCTCATGCAGTTCTTATTGTGTGTCAGCATTTGATCTCAGCTCAACCTTGCTTCTAATCTTCAATGTCAAAACTCTTCTGAGACTGAACTGTACACCATGATTTTTCTATGCATCTACACACTGCCATGATAGTAGTGTGAAAGCTACAAAAAGAACAACACTACTGAACACTTACACCATCAACCTCGGGTAATATCCTCATGCAGTTCTTCATGTGTGTCAGCATTTGATCTCAGCTCAACCTTGCTTCTAATCTTCAATGTCAAAACTCTTCTGAGACTGAACTGTACACCATGATTTTTCTATGCATATACACACTGCCATGACAGTAGTGTGAAAGCTACAAAAAGAACAACACTACTGAACACTTACTGATTTATAGTGCCATACCGGATAACAATATTGATCTCCAGATGTACTCTATGTGACACCTGATCTCAGCTCAACCATGCTTCTAATCTTCAATGTCAAAACTCTTCTGAGACTGAACTGTACACCATGATTTTTCTATGCATCTACACACTGCCATGACAGTAGTGTGAAAGCTACAAAAAGAACAACACTACTGAAGACTTACTGATTTATAGTGCCATACCGGATAACAATATTGATCTCCAGATGCACTCTATGTGACACCTCCATTATTAGTCTCTATCCAAATGCACATACATGTCTGCAGTGGCAAAACACTATGAAGAAAACTCTATATGTCACTGACGAAATCAAATTTGCAGAGATGACAGTCCAACATACGTCAGCACTATCAGCTCACCATACAAAAAGAAAGAAAGAAAAAACTCTAAACTCAAGGAGCACAAAGCGGACAAGGACTGCAAAAGGAAGAAGAAATATGAACACAGAGGCTCCTAAACAATTGATAAAGGATGCTAAAGAAGATAAGGAATTGAAGCGTGCAAGAAGCGAAAGCAACAAAGTTAACATTAGAGTCAATGTTGGAGACAACAACAAAACCACAACCTCAACAAGTACTAATAGAAAGGCATGTAACTTCGGAAGGCCAACATACAAATGCTAATATTGAAAATCATTGCTATGGTGTGAAGAAAGATTAAATTCAACAAAGAAACTACGACACCCTCTTTTGGAATATGCTGCAAACAGGGAAAAATTAATCTGCCACCACTGAGCCTCCACCATACCTTAGAAACCTCTTTAGAAGAGCACAAAGCGGACAAGAACTACAAAGGGAAGAAGAAATATGAACACAGAGGCTCCTAAACAATTGAGAAAGAATGCTAAAGAAGATAAGGAATTGAAGCGTGCAAGAAGCGAAAGCAACAAAATTAACATTAGAGTCAATGTTGGAGACAACAACAAAACCACAACCTCAACAAGTACTAATAGAAAGGCATGTAACTTCGGAAGGCCAACATACAAATGCTAATATTGCAAATCATTGCTATGGCGTGAAGAAAGATTAAATTCAACAAAGGAACTACGACACCCTCTTTTGGAATATGCTGCAAACAGGGAAAATTACTCTGCCACCACTGAGCCTCCACCATACCTCAGAAACCTCTTAAGAAGTGAAGGGCAGGATTATAAGGCCATACAACTCAATGGTGTCATTCACATCGATGGGAGGAGTTGTGGACAAGGAAATAAACACTCAGAAAGGACATTCTATTTTTCGTTTGCATGGATAGAACTACCACCACATTGGAACTCTTTTACCTGAAGGTGCAGATAAACCTCGATTCACATAGCTGTACATCTATAATAACGTAAATGAGGTGGCAAACAGGATAAGTGCGGCAAGATGCAATGATAATAAATCAACAGTGGACCCCAACATCGTCAAAGAACTGCAAATAATGCTCATCGACAACATCCTTGCAAAACAAGCTAGGAATATATTTGCCTAAGCAAGCATTCTGCCATGGACAACTGTTGAAGGTGTTGATCGATGACAAAGAGTGTGAAACTGAAGGTGCCGCAAAGAATATTATTTATAAAGGTATATTCTAATTTACAATGTGGTTCATCAAGTCAACAAAACTAGAATTTTGCATAGGCAATGCATGTGCAATTACATAGAGTCGAAGACAACCTAAGCATATATATACATGTCTGATCTTTCCACAAAATATTACTTTTTTGTTTATTAGTTATTTATTATCCCTGAATATTTTTATCTCTCTTCTATCATCATTTAAAAAAATTGAAGCATGGATATTTTCACATAGCTACATACTCCATCCGTTACGAAATATAAGCCTTTTTAGAGATTTCAATACAGATTACATACAGATTTATATAGACATATTTTAGAGTGTAGATTCACTCATTTTGCTCCGTATGTAGTCCGTATTGGAACCTCTAAAAAAATATTTAGGAATGGAGGGAGTACTATATTTGATCATTCTAGAGAAAGTTCACAGATAAATTCCACCTAAATAGCGGTTACTAATATCTCTCGCACTAACACTCTCATCACTCTCACGAATAGTGTCTCTAAAAAATAGGCATCAACATAGCCTCCTCAACCGAAAAAGTGTATGTGTATTCACGTATATAAATGTTAACAACTATAGACAAGACAATGAGTTATTGAAAGATTATAGGTGTTATAGGTAGTAGGCAAAACAATGAAGTATTGAGCACCTTTTGCTATACGGAACTTCATATAATTAATACAGATGTGTTGAAGAGACAATCTAAGTTGAAGAGATGATCTAAGTTGGGCAAAATGTCAACTGAAAAAAAGTTAATTCCCCAAAACAACGCAAGGTAAGTAAAAAAAGGCAGGGGGATATGAGCAACTCTAACATAAACTGAGGCAAGTCTTCGCTCGCTTGATCCTAAAAAAACTCCATGCGCATATTGGTCACCACTCTGCATTTGCCCTTCCCAGCTTCTAAGTAGTGCCTCACCAGAGAACACCCTCTCCATCTGGCGAGCATGAAAAATTATGAGTAAGAAGAAACCGTAACAAACAACAACAACAAAGCCTTTAGTCCCAAACAAGTTGGGGTAGGCTAGAGGTGAAACCCATAAGATCTCGCAACCAACTCATGGCTCTGGCACATGGATAGCAAGCTTCCACGCACCCCTGTCCATAGCTAGCTCTTTGTCGATACTCCAATCCTTCAGGTCTCTCTTAACGGACTCCTCCCATGTCAAAATCGGTCGACCCCGCCCTCTCTTGACATTCTCCGCACGCTTTAGCCGTCCGCTATGCACTGGAGCTTCTGGAGGCCTGCGCTGAATATGCCCAAACCATCTCAAACGATGTTGGACAAGCTTCTCCTCAATTGGTGCTACCCCAACTCTATCTCGTATATCATCATTCCGGACTCGATCCTTCCTCGTGTGGCCACACATCCATCTCAACATACGCATCTCCGCCACACCTAACTATTGAACATGTCGCCTTTTAGTCAGCCAACACTCGGCGCCATACAACATTGCGGGTCGAACCGCCGTCCTGTAGAACTTGCCTTTTAGCTTTTGTGGCACTCTCTTGTCACAGAGAATGCCAGAAGCTTGGCGCCACTTCATCCATCTGGCTTTGATTCGATGGTTCACATCTTCATCAATACCCCCATCCTCCTGCAACATTGACCCCAAATACCGAAAGGTGTCCTTCCGAGGTACCACCTGGCCATCAAGGCTAACCTCCTCCTCCTCACAGCTAGTAGTACTGAAACCGCACATCATGTACTCGGTTTTAGTTCTACTAAGCCTAAACCCTTTCGATTCCAAGGTTTGTCTCCATAACTCTAACTTCCTATTTACCCCCGTCCGACTATCGTCAACTAGCACCACATCATCCGCAAAGAGCATACACCATGGGATATCTCCTTGTATACCCCTTGTGACCTCATCCATCAACAATGCAAAAAGATAAGGGCTCAAAGCTGACCCCTGATGCAGTCCTTATGAAAGAAGAAACCGTGCGAAGATAAAAAAAGAAGACAGAGAAAGGTCAGGAGACCATAAGCATCTCCTTATCTCCACCAAAAAAAATCTCCACTGGCTGCATGAAGGGGATAACAGGAGACCACTAGCCGATTTCTCATTAAGAATCCAAAATCCATGCAATTGCTGGATCCTAGCAGACCAAGCATCTGGGAAGGAAGGAGTAGGACGGGAAGAGGAGAGATTACTTGGAGGAGAGCCACCGCTCAGGTTCAATCCAATCGACGGCGCTGGCCAGCAGCAGGCACGTGTGGTCGAGCTGGAGGACCGGCCACCGCCGAGAGCCTACAACCACGACACTCTGCCGCGAATCCTACTCACCACGTCCTTCTCACTCTGGATCTAGCAACGAATTGTGGATGAATCCCTAGATCAGGGAAGAAAAAGAGAAAAATGAACGAGAGGAGAACGAGAATGAGAAATGGGTTCACGTCAATCAGGAGAAAAGAATTGAAAAAGGAATGAATGGCAGTACTACAGCCGTACAGATGCAAAATACTACTCCTACTAGATTAAAACCGTGTCACTTCACACCGCTTCCCCCGATCCCATGTGTCACATGCTGCTCTCTCGCGACTGCATCCGACGGACTGCGAGAGGCCGCACGGAACACACGAAAAGCGCGTAAGCACTTTCTAGCATTTCTTTTGAGAAACATTTGTTTATTTTTTTCTCGCATTTATTTCTTTTTCGGGTGGGCTGCTTAGCCGGCAGTAACTTATATGAAGTCAAAGCAAATATTTGTTTTACTATTCCATTTATTCACTCCTATATAGTATTAGATTTTCATTCCATTTTTACACAAGGGTATATTAGCTACATAATATACTGTGGGAGAGTAGTTATAGAATAGAGTAGAATTTAACAAAGAACAAAAGCTAGGGAATTCAATATTCCAAGATGCACTGGCAACATGTAGTAAAAACAAACAAAGCAAGAAATTGTTGGGCATTCACACAAGAAAATGTTGGCCAAACTAAAATAATACTCCATCCGTTTGAAAATAAGTGTTATGGTTTTAGTTTAAACTTGAACTAAAATCACGACACTTATTTTAAAATGGAGAAAGTACGTGGAGATAACCGAAACACAAATGATGATATGAAGAGGAAAACTGCATAAGGAGATTTCCCGTACAATGTAAAAAGAAAAAATGCAAGTCCATATGACTAAGCAAAATAGCATAAACGTATCATTTACTAAAAATATATAAAATATATCAATTCTAGCCGCGCAATTGTGCGGGTGGACCCACTAGTTTGTATTTGGATACAAAGTGCACAAAATAGGATCATAGCTCCCCCAAAATCAATAGAAACTTACAACAAGTGCAAGTGAGCCCATAGGAAACAAAGCCTAGTACTTGCAACAAACACATGGTTGAGCAACAAGTAAAAGAGGCAACTTAAGAATGGGCTCAACCAAAATGATGTGTGTGAGTCAAGGCAATGCACTTGAGAAGACTGATGCACGGATGAGCATTAAGCATCAATAAAGTCTTGAAAGAATGAGGCACACGGTGCAAGGCCTATCATTCCCACGCACAACTAGCAAATGGGTTCACAAGCTTACTAATAAGCATATAAAGAACATATGCTTGTGACAACCCGTGGTGAAGATAGAAGATGAAAGCCTCATCAAGACGAGGGATACCAATTAAGATGGCAAAAGCCTCGTAAAGATAAGCACGAGGAAAATAATCTTCACCACACAAGAGT
The DNA here is from genome assembly GCF_018294505.1 of Triticum aestivum. Lineage (NCBI taxonomy): Eukaryota > Viridiplantae > Streptophyta > Magnoliopsida > Poales > Poaceae > Triticum > Triticum aestivum. Next base: position 621,139,514 of record NC_057801.1, read on the forward strand.
GCATCAAGATGCAACGATACAAGACACGCACTCAAGGCAAAAGCTTTCACGGAGCCACCAAATAAAAAAATAAAAAAGACAAGGTGGACGTGAAAGAAAGGATATCATCTAGAGATGTAATTTCTCTCAAGTGTATAAGGGTCTAGGTAGACGAAATCATGACGATATATATCTACAAAGAAGGATGTACACCCGAAATAGTTACAACACGAAGGAACAAGATATCCAAAAGGAAGTCATACATATACCAATAAGATATTTACTTGGAAGCATAGCACATGGCTAGATATGGTCTAATTGGATATAGATGAATTCCTACCACACAACTATCAAAGACATTACAACTAGCAACATGAGATCATCGTTGAGATGCTTTGAGAAAGGAAGCAAGAATCACAAGATATGAAATGAATATCATGCCAAGATGCAACCTACACAAGGTTGAATGCAAGAGAGGAAAGCATGGAAAGCATGAATAGATACTTGTTACCGAGACATCATTGGAAGGATGTAGTAGATACTAATTGAAGGTAGATAGTAGTTCATTGATCATCCTAGCTTGACTCCAATGAGCACATGGTGACGACACCTTCCTTATGAGTGAGCCGAACATCCAATGCATCTCCAAATGTTCCTAGAAGAACAACACAAACTAAACGGTACCTAAACTCATCGGGACCAAATAGTTAGAAACACCAATACATAGGACAAACTCCACATAAATATGTGCATATAGATATGAAAATGAATTTCATGCACATCTCATCCAAATTGAGACTAGGTGGAGTTTCCCCTATATATTGAGTTAAAGAAAGAAAGCAAGCCAAATAAAATACATGAAGTAAACATGCATGCTCAAGACTTTCAAAACCTGAAACCAAAAGACAAAGAAATGCCAAGTGAAAAGCATACCAAATGGAGAAATCATCACTTGGAAGATATCATTAAAGATACATCAAGGAATGAGATATCCATTGATACACACTAAACTAAAGATGTCATACTCTCAAAGAGAGGATGGTTCCAAACAAACCAAGCTCTCAACAAAGTTTCATGATGGCACAAAGTACCAAAAAGAAATGGATTGCCTTCCACCAAAACACACTTGATAAGGATCACAAGAAGAGTGTTCTAAAGAAAATAGGATAGCTCCCCCACGAGTTGTGCATTATATAGGATTTGCATTTGAATACAAAATGCACAAGGTGGGATCACCACTTTCACTATATCTAAAAAACACTAGACAGGAACAAGAAATAAACAAGATCCACAAGTGGTAGGGAAGACAATGGGAGTTGACACAAACCTTGGCAAGAGAAAAGGCAAATAAAGACAAACCAAAGTAAAGATGATCAACAAATTCTACCACACATAAGTGACTACCAATTGTCAAAGACAAGAAGTATTTGAAAATAAATCCCGGTGGTAGATAACAAGGACATCCAACATCATCTTCACAACAAACACAAGCAAATTGACACTTGTAGAGCTAACATGTCACCTAGGAACAATATAATTTACAAAATCAATTCTAGGAGACACTATCTCAAATGTACACATTTTCTAGGCTTGTAATATGCACATAGCATATTACTCCCCCATAATGTGATACCAATAAGAACTTAACAAGAGGCAATAAGAGGATCCAACACGAGATAATCAATGGAATTTTTAGAATTTGAATTTCTCATGAGAGATATATCACCTAGTGACTAGATAATCTTGTAATATCAATACTAGATGGTATTCCTCATGTACACACATTTATAGGATTGTGAGGTGCACAAAGCACATCACTCCCCCAAAATGGGATGTTCCATTAATCTCTCAGACAAGCCAACTAGGATACACACAAGAAGCAAAAAGGCTCAACGCACGACACACACGTACATGATGTGCAAACCAACACACACATACTTGATTGCTCAAGATAAGCAAGTTGGAAGCACAACATATACAAACACATGCAAGGAACAAAACCAACACATGCATGGGGGGAAGTAACTTCCAATGTAAACAATTTTAAGTACAAGTTACCGCAAGGAGGCACATTGGATATAAGATAGAAACTTGATAATCCAATTGACTTGGCTTGAGACAATAAGAATGATGAAGTCCCCTTAATTCTTCATAATGTAGACAAGTCTCCAATGCCCTCCAACAACACCTATTGATCAAGTTTGAGCTTGTTGGTGCCAAACCAAGTTGGGTCCTAAGAGGTTAGTCACAATAGGCTTGGCAACCCAAATGGTTCTTTTCTTGACACCACTTTGAGTACCAACAAACTTGGCAAACACATTGCCAACCTTATCCTTCCCAAGAGAATAGATATCATCAATAATAATTGGGTTGGATAAGTTACCACTAGTGCATGAAGAAGCGAGGTGACCTTTCTCACGACATAAGTAGCAACGTCTACTCTTCATTTTCTTCTCACTTGATTTCTCAACAAGAGAGGCATTAACTTGAGTCTTCTTGGGAAGTGGCCTTTCTTCAACTTGAGGTGAGCATGAGATTGAACTTGTGGCCTCTTCCCTTGTTGCTTGTCACAAATGGCATTCTTCTTCAATGGGCAATATCTAACATGATGCCCTTCAATTTTGCACTTGAAGCAAATAATCTTGGCCGAATTCTTGACTTGTTTTTGGCCCTTCTTCTTGTTGCTCTTGGACTTCTTCTTATTATTATTGGAGTTGAATCCAAGTCCACCTTTGTCATTGGGGGATTTTTGCACACTCAAGATATTGTTGAGTGTGGATTTCCCTTCATGACTCTTTTCCAAGTCTTTCTTCAAAGAAGTGACTTGGGCCTTGAGCTCTTTGATTTCCTCTGCATGGTTAGTCTCAACACAAGTACTAGAGGAAGTATAAGCTTCATCGTTAGAGCAACAAGGCAAGGAAAGCAATTCATCACAAGATGTACCAACATTATGAGTAGATGAATTACAAGGACTAGCACATGGCAATATAGTATTTTGACTAGAAGTGGTGCTAGTATCAACATGAGGCTCACTAGATGTTACCTTAGCAATCATGGCCTCATGAGCTATCTTTAGCACATTATGGGATACTAGAAGATCGTCATGAGAGCTTGAGAGCTTTTCATGGCTTTCTTCCAATTTCCCATAATTGCTAGATAGCAACTCAAGTTGAGCCCGTAGCTCAACATTCTCCTTCAAAATGGATGCTTCACAAGTAATAGAGTTAGTAGCACAAGCATCATCATTAACAACAATAGGAGGGGGCAACTTAGCAAGCTCTTTTAAATAAGAAGCTTCAAGTTGAGCATGAGACTCGGTGAGTTTGATGAGCTCACCCTTGATGACCCTTGAGCCATTTTCGAGGTGCTCAAAGTCCTCAAGGAGTCTAGCATGAGCAACTTCAAGCTTAGCATTTTTAGTTTTAAAATCATTGGCCACCTCAAGAGTTCTATCATGAGATTCCCTCACTCTAGATAATTCTAGAGCAAAAGTCTCCTCAAGAGATTCGGAGGTGGTTTGTTCATGTTCAAGAGCTTGAGATAGCTCCGCGATCTCATTTGCGTAATCACGCCCATGAGCTTCCATTTTCTCAATGGTGACCTCATGCTCCTCTAGATGAGATTCCAACTCCTCAATGTATTTCTTGCCATCAATGGCAATGGACATTATTTCCATGAAGTTGGAACGAGCAATTTTATTTTTATGAAGAGCTTTAAAAATCATTTCCCCCTTAGTTTTTAAGGAGGCAACATTATCATTCTCTTCATCATTATCCTCATCATCATTAGCATCAACATCATCATCAAGAGACATATTGGGGTACAAAGTAGGAGATACCTTTGACGCCTTAGCCATAAGGCAAAAAGCAATAGATGATGGTGTAGGATCCCTTGAGGCACCATTAAACACCACATCTTGTTCCATGGAGTGTTGGGTTTCCTCTACATTGTTAGCACAACAATTCGAGGAAATAGATGCATTTTTATCATGGCAACAAGACATAGCAAGCATATCATCATGAGATTTAGTCAAGCAATTTCTACATGATATGCAAGGACTATCAACACAAGCATGTGAAACATTTGGAGTGCTTGAAGTGTTAAAGCCCAAAGAAGGAGCATTGCAATAATATAGTGATGAAGGATCATCAAAAATAAGCATACTATCATCATTGCAATGACCAACACTACTCACCATATCATTACCTTGTGGCAAACCACATGTAGGTGAAGTAGAAGAAGTTGAGAAGACTATACGACCGGAGGTGGAGGGAGAACAATCATCCCCACAAATATTGGACACACCATATTTATCTTGAAGCTTCGTCCACAACTCATGAGCATCTCGGAACGGCATGAGTTGAAATATAGCTACATTGCTCAAAGCATCAAAAAGCACATTAGAAGCTTTAGCATTGAGATAAGAGTTTTTCTCATCCTCTAAAGATAATCTTTGGGGATCCTTTGGAGGAGAAAACCCCATATCTACAATTCGCTCTAAATTTGGGTCCATGACCCTAAAGAGATTAAGCATGCGAATTACCCAAACATCAAAATTTGTGCCATCAAAACTAAGAGTGTCAGAGAATCCTAATCCCCTAGTCGACATCTTTACTCTCTAGGCGGTTAAGCCCAATAAAGAGAGACGAGGCTCTGATACCAATTGAAAGATCGTGGATGTCGCCTAGAGGGGGGGGTGAATAGGCGCTTTAAAATAATTACGGTTTAGGCTTGAACAAATGCGGAATAAACCTAGCGGTTAATTTGTCAAGCACAAAACCTACAACAACTAGGCTCACCTATGTGCACCAACAACTTATGCTAAGCAAGATAAGCAACTATGTGATAGCAAGATATATGACAAAGAACAATATGGCTATCACAAAGTAAAGTGCATAAGTAAAGGGCTCGGGTAAGAGATAACCGAGGCACGCGGAGACGATGATGTATCCCGAAGTTCACACCCTTGCGGATGCTAATCTCCGTTTGGAGCGGTGTGGAGGCACAATGCTCCCCAAGAAGCCACTAGGGCCATCGTAATCTCCTCATGCCCTCGCACAATGCAAGATGCCGTGATTCCACTAAGGGACCCATGAGGGCGGTCACCGAACCCGTACAAATGGCAACCCTTGGGGGCGGTCACTGAACCCATACACTTTGGCAACCCTTGGGGGTGGTCACCGGAACCCGTCAAATTGCTCGGGGCGATCTCCACAACCTAATTGGAGACCCCGACGCTTGCCCGGAGCTTTACACCACAATGATTGAGCTCCGAACACCACCAACCGTCTAGGGCGCCCAAGCACCCAAGAGGAACACGCTCAAGGGCACCAAGCACCCAAGAGTAATAAGCTTCTCAACTTGTAACTTCCACGTATCACGTGGAGAACTCAAACCGATGCACCAAATGCAATGGCAAGGGCACACGAAGTGCCCAAGTCCTTCTCTCCCAAATCCCACCAAAGAAACTAATGTTAGGGAGGAAAATGAGAGGAAGAACAAAAGAAGATCATGAAGAACTTCAAGATCTAGATCCAATGGGTTCCCCTCACTTAGAGGAGAAAGTGATTGGTGGAAACGTGGATCTAGATCTCCTCTCTCTTTTCCCTCAAGAACTAGCAAGAATCATTGGAGGGATTGAGAGTTAGCAAGCTCGAAGAAGGTCAACAATGGGGGAAGAATACGAGCTCAAAGGATAAGGTTGAATGGGGAAGAAGACCCCCTTTTATAGGAGCTCCCGAATCCAACCGTTATGCTCACAGCCCGCACAGAGCGGTACTACCGCTCCAAGGAGCGGTACTACCGCTAGGGCGGTAGTACCCCTTCGAAACACAACAGCGAGGAGGCAAAAAGGCCATAAGAATCATCGGAGCGGTAGTACCGCTTGTCCTCATGGTACTACCGCTCGAACTAACGGTACTACCGCAAATGGTAGCGGTACTACTGCTTGCGAGCGGTACTAAAAAATACTTCTGTGCTTACTTCCGCTGAGCAAAACACGAGATTTTGGTCCGGAGCGGTACTACCGCTTAGGAGCCGCGGTAGTACTGCTCTGGAGCGGTACTACCGCTCAGGAGCCGCGGTAGTACCGCTCTGGAGCGGTAGTGAAAAATTACATCCGCTCTAGTCGCGGTAGTACCGCTGCAGCCTTTACCAAAAGAGTCACAACTTTTGCAAACGGACTCCGAATTCAACGAAACCAATTTTGTTGGAAATCTAACAACATGGGCTAACAAATATTGATAGAAATGTCAAGAATAAGAAAATGATAAAAGTCCCAAAAGAAAATGGTGAGAACCCTTCATCGGATAAGACCAGTAAAACCTCCAACACCGAAAACATCATAAAAGACGCATGCTAACTCCGTTTTCGATGAACTCAAGCTTGTCATCAAGATGACCATAAGCTCTAAGACTCACAAATATAACCCAACAAGAACTAAGAAACATGATGCAAGGATGCAATGGTTTTAGATCTACTAACAATACGATCAAGCTACCAACTTAAGAGCCCCCCTTGATAGTACGGCAAACGATCCTATAACTCGGTCTCCCAACTACCACCACGAGACCGGTAAAATAGAAAACCTATCAAGGAAAAACCTTTGCCTTGCACATGGTCCACTTGAGCTAGATGAAGATGATCTTGACTCCCTCAAGTTGGACCACCTTTCTTGATTTCGTTGGCTCGATGAAGACTAGATGATTGCTCCCCCATAGTCCACTATGGGTGAGCCACTCTTAGGCACATCTTCAAAAGTCCATTGACACCACAATGGATGGCAAGATTCAAGCACTTGATCTCTTCGTGATGCTCCACTTGAACTTGCACACGGCAATCTTGATGACGATCACCACTTGATGTCATCCTTTCCATGGGTTGTATGATATCTGCCTCTTGATGCAAGCCCATGGACACGTACCTAACCCCACATAGAACTCTCACATTGACCATGGGTTAGTACACAAAGTGCAATGGAAAATGCTTACCATACCATGGGATCACTTGATCCCTCTTGGTATATCTTCTACGCTTTGTGAGTTGATCAACTTGATTCACTCTTGACTTAGTCTTGATCAACCTTGAATCTTTCCAACTCTCTTCATTTGGATGATGTCTTGAAGGTAAACATGAATGATCACACAATCTTCTTCTTCAAGACATGCTTGCAATAAGGTCAACACTCACATGACCAATCTTTGGATAATTCCTTAATAGCACCTTGGTCAACTCATAAACTCCTTGAAACCAACACATGGACTTCAAGAAAAGCCTATGGACAAATCCTTCAAATATAACTCAAGACAACCATTAGTCCATAGAGACCGTCATCAATTACCAAAACCAAACATGGGGGCATCGCATGTACTTTCAATAGGAGATCAATTGTGGCCTCTTTTGATAAGTAAGAGTGTCGAACCCAACGAGGAGCTAAAGGTAGAACAAATATTCCCTCAAGTTCTATCGACCATCGATACAACTCTACGCACGCTTAACGTTCGCTTTACCTAAAACAAGTATGAAACTAGAAGTGCTTTGTAGTTGTAACGGGAAAGGTTTGCAAGAATATAAAGAGCACGTAAGTATAAACTAGGGGTTGTTTAGATAAAGAAGCAATAAAATTAGGGTCTTTTACATCTGTGTCCCTAACTCGAACCCACTACTCACATTTGCCCCTAATTCGAAAGCATGCTCAAAAATGTCCCTCCGCTGTTAGGTGCCCTTACAGAAATGCCCTTCCGTTCCATTTTCGTCCGGTCAAAGGGGTTTGACCGTCCACGGGGCGTTTGTTGGACATTTTGCCCTTGCCTCCATGTGCCACTTACATGTGGGACCCAGTCAGAAAAAAATAAAAAGGAAAAACTCTCCCTCTCACCCTCTCTCTCACACACTTACATGTGGGCCCCAAACAAAATAGATAAATAAAAAAAATCTCTCCCACCTCTCTCCCCTACCTCACGAACTCTAAGGGCCCCAAACAAAATATATAAAAAAAACTTTCTCTCATGACCTCTCTCTCCCCCTTACATGTGGGCCACAGGAGGCTTGCGTGGCTTGGCCGATGATGGCCATCGCCGGCGAGGGGCGGCGCACCCGCGGGTGAGCAACAAGGGGCGGACGCAGCAGTAGTCGCGGCTGCCATACCACGATGAATCAAGTGTGCAGGCAAGGGGCGGCGCACCTGCTAGCCCTCCTATTCTTAGAGAACAAACAATGTCCAGATCTCGCCGCCGTTGAGGCAGTTCATTGTTTTCGTGGCAAGAGTCGATCCCAAGCCTCAAAAGCATGTCCATTAGCTTCTTATATTCCTATAGAGTCTTCCCTATGGATGAAATCAACAGAGGTGTCGTAAATTGTTGAATTGGTCTTCGTCTTCTCCGCCTCTGATGTCGTGCTGCCGCGCCTCGATCTCCTCGTCTAGGCCGCCCCGACGCTCTCTGTTAGCTTCCTAGTAAATCTGTGATGCTTCTACACCTGCTAGATCCGTCGCCGCCGAGGATTACATCCCCGAGCAGTCGCCCCACAAACAGCCGCTCTCTCCCTAGCGCCGCCGCTCATCGCGGCAAGCTGTTGTCGTTGCCCCGGTCGTTGATCATCCCAAATCTTGCTGTTGTGCTTCCTGACCACGTCGGTGTGCTCGCACCTCCCCATACCCCCTCCGGCGTGTTCCCGCACCATCCAGTAGGACGCCGACGAGCTCGCACACTCGCCGGAGTACAGTGTAATTAGATTAGGGCCAGATCCTATTAGTTCTGACTAAGCTAGACACTAACCAGCGGGTCCTCTTGTCTAAATCCAATAAATATTGTTCAACAAATAATTAAAGTATGACAACTGGGCCTATGCATATTTTCTAGGACATTTTTTTGTTTCTTTTTCTTGGGCCCCACATGTAAGTGAGAGATAGAGGGGTGAGAGAAAGCATTTTTTCTTTTTATTTTTTCTCGAAGCGGGTCCCACATGTAAGTGGCACATGGACGCAGGGGTAAAATGTCCAGGAAACGTCTGGTAGACGGTCAAAGGCCTTTGACCTAACGAAAACGGCACAGAAGGGCATTTCTGTAAGGGCACCTAACGGCGGAGGGACATTTTTGAGCAGGCTTTGAAATTAGGGGCAAATCTGAGTAGGTGGTTCGAGTTAGGGACAAAAATGCAAATGGCCCATAAAATTAGTATAGAAAGTGTGGAAAAGTGGTGGTAGGAGTTGCGGAATTGTCCCTAAGAAATTTACTACTTTACTAGACCGATAGCAAGTTTTATGTGGGAGAGGCCACTGCTAGCATGTCATCCCTAACTTGGAATTCTATGCACCTATGATTGGAACTATTAGCAAGCATCCGCAACTACTAATGTTCATTAAGGTAAAACTCAACCATAGCATTAAGATATATTGGTCCCCCTTCAATCTCGTATGCATCAATTTCTATGCTAGGTTGAAGCTTCTGTCACTCTTGCCCTCCAATACATAGTCCTATCAAAATACAACTAACCCTATGGTGTGATCCACACGCGCGCTCATATGATGGGCACCAAAGGACAGCAACATAACCACAAGCAAATTAAACCAATCATAGCAATTCACCAATTACCGATAGGATAACGAAAACCTACTCAGACATCATAGGAGGGCAACACATCATTGGATAATAATATGAAGCATAAAGCACCATGTTCAAGTAGAGGGTACATCGGGTTGCAGGAGAGTGGACCGCTGTAGATAGATGGGGGAAGGTGATGGAGATGTTGTGTTGGTGTAGATCACGGTGATGATGATGGCCCCGGCGGCGTTCCGGCGCCACCGGGAGAGAGGGGGAGAGAGCCCCCCTTCTTCTTCTTCCTTGACCTTCTCCCTAGATGGGAGAAGGGTTTCTGAGGGAGTCATGGATTAGGGGTCCTCGGACAGCCGTACTATATACTTTGGCCGGACTGTTGGACTATGAAGATACAAGATTGAAGACTTCGTCCCGTGTCTGGATGGGACTCTCCTTTGCGTGGAAGGCAAGCTTGGCAATTCGGATGTGTAGATGTCCTTCTCTGTAACCGACTCTGTGTAACCCTAGCCTCCTCTGGTGTCTATATAAACCGGAGGGTTTAGTCCGTAGGACAAGAACAATCATAAGCATAGGCTACCTTCTAGGGTTAGCCTCTACGATCTCGTGGTAGATCAACTCTTGTAATACTCATATCATCAAGATCAATCAAGCAGGAAGTAGGGTATTACCTCCATCGAGAGGGCCCAAACCTGGGTAAACATCGTGTCCCCAGCCTCCTGTTACCATTAGCCTTAAACGCACAGTTCGGGACCCCCTACCCGAGATCCGCCGGTTTTGACACCGACATTGGTGCTTTCATTGAGAGTTCCACTGTGTCGTCGCGGTAAGGTTTGATGGCTCGCCTTGTTGTCAAGGACAACATCGCCTCTGGGGGAGCCCTGGCCCTAGGCCAAACTCTCCGACTAGGCGGTTTCGTCATGACCGCCCGATCGGCTGTCGCGCCGACAATGACTTCTCAGGTCATCAAAAACAGCCTCCACATCAACTCGGAACTTGCCGAACAGATGGATCCGATGGAGCTCTCTTCCATGAATGAGCTCTTTGATCACATCGCCGCTCTGGGTGTCGCTACGGACTATGATCGGATTGGGCTTAAACCCGACCAAAGGGAGATTAACTCTCCGATAGCCACCCATGAGATAGCGGTAGAGGAAGAGCAACACATTGATTCTCCCTCTATTTTGAGGACGAACTATGTCCGGATTTCTGAGCTCTCCAAGCCGGATACCCGTTCGCGGGAGGACATGACCCAAACCCCGAACTTAGAATCGGGCGGCGGGCCAAAAAAATTGAGCAGCATCCCGGAGCCCGAGCTACCAAGCTCGAAAGCTTCTCTGCCCCTAGGTCTCAGATCGGGTCAGGGTTTGGACTTAAATCTACCCACCCTCCCAGATTCAAGCAATCTTTCCCACATCAGACAAGAGCCCCAAGAGACAGTACATCACTTCTGGGCCAGATTCCTCCTTGTAATAAATAAGGTTAAGGACTATCGCGAGGAAGACGCAATCTCATTCTTTTGCAAAAATTGCACGGACAAGGGAATCCTCAACGCCATAAGTCGCCGCGACATATTACGCTTTGCTGACTTGGCGGACATAGTACAGAAGTACTGTGCGATGGAAAGCGCTTGGAAAACCCAAACAAAATTCTGGGATCCTCCGGCTCTCACTAAACCCTTCATCCGAACTAAAAGGGTAACCTCTCGCAAGTCACCCGATTCAATTACCAAGAAACCAAGACCAGCCGCAGGGCATGGAACCGTATTGGAGGAATGGCTTAATGGGCCATGCAAAATTCACAGCACACCGGATACCATACCAACACATAGCCTTAGAGCATGTTGGATACTCCGGCAGGTAGCCAAGAGCGGCGAGGATCTCCTCATCAACCAAACCGCAGAGCAACATCCCGCTGAAAATAACAATACGGTAGTGACAGTCTTCAAGACTTTCGCCTCAAATAATAGGCGTAAGCGAGCACTCCGCAGCCTCGCCGAAGTCTGCCATATGGCAGCAATAAATCCATGGAACGACACGGCTATAACTTTCAACGCCAGTGACGAACCTCAATTCCGAACAGTTCAGGCACCAGCTGTTGGGGAACGTAGTAATTTCAAAAAATTCCTACGCACACGCAAGATCATGGTGATGGCATAGCAACGAGAGGGGAGAGTAATGTCCACATACCCTCATAGACCGTAAGCGGAAGCGTTAGCACAACGCGGTTGATGTAGTCGTACGTCTTCACAATCCGACCGATCCAAGCACCGAACGTACGGCACCTCCGAGTTCAGCACACGTTTAGCTCGATGACGATCCCCGGGCTCCGATCCAGCAAAGCTTCGGGGATGAGTTCCGTCAGCACGACGGCGTGGTGACGATGATGATGTTCTACCGGCGCAGGGCTTCGCCTAAACTCCGCGACGATATGACCGAGGTTGAATATGGTGGAGGGGGGCACCGCACACGGCTAAGGAACGATCCGTAGATCAACTTGTGTGTTATGGGGTGCCCCATGCCCCCGTATATAAAGGAGGGAGGGGGAGGTGCGGCCGGCCCCCTTGGGGTGATCCTGGAGGAGTCCTACTCCCACCGGGAGTAGGACTCCCCCCTCTTGCCTTGGTGGAGAAGGAAAGGGGGGAGGGGAAAGAAGAAAGGGGGGCGCCCCCCCCCCTTCCTTGTCCTATTCGGACTAGGGGGAGGGGGCGTGCGGCCTGTCCTGGCCGGCCCTCCTCTTCTCCCTCATGGCCCATTAAGGCCCATAAACCCCCGGGAGGGTTCCGGTAACCCCCCGGTGTTCCGGTAAAATCCCGATTTCACCCGGAACCTTTCCGATGTCCAAACATAGGCTTCCAATATATCAATCTTTATGTCTCGACCATTTCGAGACTCCTCGTCATGTTCGTGATCACATCCGGGACTCTGAACAAACTTTGGTACATCAAAACTTATAAACTCGTAATAAAACTGTCATCGTAATGTTAAGCGTGCGGACCCTACGGGTTCGAGAACTATGTAGACATGACCTAGAACTATTCTCGGTCAATAACCAATAGCGGAACCTGGATGCCCATATTGGTTCCTACATATTCTACAAAGATCTTTATCAGTCAAATCGCATAACAACATACGTTGTTCCTTTTGTCATCGGTATGTTACTTGCCCGAGATTTGATCGTCGGTATCCAATACCTAGTTCAATCTCGTTACCGGCAAGTCTCTTTACTCATTCCGTAATGCATCATTCGTAACCAACTCATTTGGTCACATTGCTTGCAAGGCTTATAATGATGTGCATTACCGAGAGGGCCCAGAGATACCTCTCCGACAATCGGAGTGACAAAACCTAATCTCGAAATACGCCAACTCAACATGTACCTTCGGAGACACCTGTAGTACTCCTTTATAATCACCCAGTTACGTTGTGACGTTTGGTAGTACCCAAAGTGTTCCTCCGGTAAACGGGAGTTGCATAATTCTCATAGTTACAGGAACATGTATAAGTCATGAAGAAAGCAATAGCAATATACTAAACGATCAAGTGCTAGGCTAACGGAATGGGTCATGTCAATCACATCATTCTCCTAATGATGTGATCCCATTAGTCAAATGACAACACATGTATATGGTTAGGAAACATAACCATCTTTGATTAATGAGCTAGTTAAGTAGAGGCATACTAGTGACTGTATGTTTGTCTATGTATTCACACATGTATCATGTTTCCGGTTTAATACAATTCTAGCATGAATAATAAACATTTATCATGATATGAGGAAATAAATAATAACTTTATTATTGCCTCTAGGGCATATTTCCTTCAGTCTCCCACTTGCACTAGAGTTAATAATCTAGATTACATAGTAATGATTCTAACACCCATGGAGTCTTGGTGTTGATCATGTTTTGCTCGTGAGAGTGGCTTAGTCAATGGGTCTGCAACATTCAGATCCGTATGTATCTTGCAAATCTCTATGTCTCCCACTTGGACTTGGTCCCGAATGGAATTAAAGCGTCTCTTGATGTGCTTGGTCCTCTTGTGAAATCTGGATTCCTTTGCCAAGGCAATTGCACCAGTATTGTCACAGAAGATTTTCATTGGTCCCGATGCACTAGGTATGACACCTAGATCGGAAATGAACTCCTTCATCCAGACTCCTTCATTTGTTGCTTCCGAAGTAGCTATGTACTCCGCTTCACATGTAGATCCCGCCACGACGCTTTGTTTAGAACTGCACCAACTTACAGCTCCACCGTTTAATAAAAACACGTATCCGGTTTGCGATTTAGAATCGTCCGGATCAGTGTCAAAGCTTGCATCGACGTAACCATTTACGACTAGCTCTTTGTCACCTCCATATACAAGAAACATATCCTTAGTCCTTTTCAGGTATTTCAGGATGTTCTTGACCGCTGTCCAGTGATCCACTCCTGGATTACTTTGGTACCTTCCTGCCAAGCTTATTGCTAAGCATACGTCAGGTCTGGTACACAGCATTGCATACATGATAGAGCCTATGGCTGAAGCATAGGGAACATCTTTCATTTTCTCTCTATCTTCTGCTATGGTCGGGCATTGAGTTTGACTCAACTTCACACCTTGTAGTACGGGCAAGAACCCTTTCTTTGCCTGATCCATTTTGAACTTTTTCAAAATTTTATCAAGGTATGTGCTTTGTGAAAGTCCTATTAAGTGTCTTGATCTATCTCTATAGATCTTGATGCCCAATATGTAAGCAGCTTCACCGAGGTCTTTCATTGAAAAACTTTTATTCAAGTATCCCTTTATACTATCCAGAAATTCTATATCATTTCCAATTATTAATATGTAATCTACATATAATATCAGAAATGCTACAGAGCTCCCACTCACTTTCTTGTAAATACAGGCTTCTCCAAAAGTCTGTATAAAACCATATGCTTTGATCACACTATCAAAGTGTTTATTCCAACTCCGAGATGCTTGCACCAGTCCATAAATGGAACGCTAGAGCTTGCACACTTTGTTAGCACCTTTTGGATCAACAAAACCTTCTGGCTGCATCATATACAACTCTTCTTCCAGAAATCCATTCAAGAATGCAGTTTTGACATCCATTTGCCAAATTTCATAATCATGAAATGCAGCAATAGCTAACATGATTCGGACAGACTTAAGCATCGCTACGGGTGAGAAAGTCTCATCGTAGTCAATTCCTTGAACTTGTCAAAAACCTTTCGCAACAAGTCGAGCTTTATAGACAGTTACATTACCATCAGAGTCAGTCTTCTTCTTAAAGATCCATTTATTCTCAATTGCTTGCCGATCATCGGGCAAGTCAACCAAAGTCCATACTTTGTTCTCATACATAGATCCCATCTCAGATTTCATGGCCTCTAGCCATTTTGCGGAATCTAGGCTCATCATTGCTTCCTCATAGTTCGTAGGTTCGTCATGGTCAAGTAACATGACTTCCAGAATAGGATTACCGTACCACTCTGGTGCGGATCTTATTCCGGTAGACCTTCGAAGTTTAGTAGAAACTTGATCTGAAGTTTCATGATCAATATAATTAGCTTCCTCACTAATTGGTGTAGGTGTCACAGGAACCGATTCATGTGATGAACTACTTTCCAATAAGGGAGCAGGTACAGTTACCTCATCAAGTTCTACTTTCCTCCCACTCACTTCTTTCGAGAGAAACTCCTTCTCTAGAAAGGATCCATTCTTAGCAACGAATGTTTTGCCTTTGGATTTGTGATAGAAGGAGTACCCAACAGTTTCCTTTGGGTATTCTATGAAGACGCACTTCTCCGATTTGGGTTCGAGCTTATCAGGTTGAAACTTTTTCATATAAGCATCGCAACTCCAAACTTTAAGAAACGATAACTTTGGTTTCTTGCCAAACCACAATTCATAAGGCGTCATCTCAACGGATTTTGATGGTGCCCTATTTAACGTGAATGCGGTCGTCTCTAAAGCATAACCCCAAAACGATAGCGGTAAATCAGTAAGAGACATCATAGATCGCACCATATCTAGTAAAGTACGATTACGATGTTCGGACACACCATTTCGTTGTGGTGTTCTGGGTGGCGTGAGTTGCGAAACTATTCCGCATTGTTTTAAGTGTAGACCAAACTCGTAACTCAAATATTCTCCTCCACGATCAGATCATAGAAATTTTATTTTCTTGTTACGATGATTTTCCACTTCACTCTGAAATTCTTTGAACTTTTCAAATGTTTCAGACTTGTGTTTCATCAAGTAGATATACCCATATTTGCTCAAATCATCTGTGAAGGTGAGAAAATAATGATACCCGCCGCGAGCCTCAACATTCATTGGACCACAAACATCAGTATGTATGATTTCCAACAAATCTGTTGCTCTCTCCATAGTACCGGAGAATGGTGTTTTAGTCATCTTGCCCATGAGGCACGGTTCGCAAGTACCAAGTGATTCATAATCAAGTGATTCCAAAATTCCATCAGTATGGAGTTTCTTCATGCGCTTTACACCGATATGACCTAAACGGTAGTGCCACAAATAAGTTGCACTGTCATTATTAACTCTGCATCTTTTGGTTTCAACACTATGAATATGTGTATCACTACTATCGAGATTCAATAAAAATAGACCACTCTTCAAGGGTGCATGACCATAAAAGATATTACTCATATAAATAGAACAACCATTATTCTCTGGCACCAAAAACAATTATTCAGGTCTAAAACTAATCCCGAAGGTAGATGTAGAGGTAGTGTGCCGACCGCGATCACATTGACTTTGGAACCGTTTCCCACGCGCATCGTCACCTCATCCTTGGCCAGTGCTCGCTTATTCCGTAGTCCCTGTTTCGAGTTGCAAATATTAGCAACAGAACCAGTATCAAATACCCAGGTGCTACTGCGAGCTCTAGTAAGGTACACATCAATAACATGTATATCACATATACCTTTGTTCACCTTGCCATCCTTCTTATCCGCCAAATACTTGGGGCAGTTCCACTTCTAGTGTCCAGTCTGCTTGCAGTAGAAGCACTCAGTTTCAGGCTTAGGTCCAGACTTGGGTTTCTTCTCTTGAGCAGTAACTTGCTTGCTGTTCTTCTTGAAGTTCCCCTTCTTCTTCCTTTTGCCCTTTTTCTTGCAACTGGTGGTCTTGTTAACCATCAACACTTGATGCTCCTTCTTGATTTCTACCTCCGTGGCTTTTAGCATTGCGAAGAGCTCGGGAATAGTCTTGTTCATCCCTTGCATATTATAGTTCATCACGAAGCTCTTGTAGCTTGGTGGCAGTGATTGAAGAATTCTGTCAATGACACCATCATCGGGAAGATTAACTCCCGGTTAAATCAAGTGATTATTATACCCAGACATTTTGAGTATATGTTCATTGACAGAACTATTCTCCTCCATCTTGCAGCTATAGAACTTATTGGAGACTTCATATCTCTCAATCCGGGCATTTGCTTGAAATATTAACTTCAACTCCTGGAACATCTCATATGCTCCATGACGTTCAAAACGTCGTTGAAGACCCGGTTCTAAGCCGTAAAGCATGGCACACTGAACTATCGAGTAGTCATCAGCTTTGCTCTGCCAGACGTTCTTAACATCGTCAGTTGCATCAGCAGCAGGCCTGGCACCCAATGGTGCTTCTAGGACGTAACTTTTCTGTGCAGCAATGAGGATAATCCTCAGGTTATGGACCCAGTCCGTGTAATTGCTACCATCATCTTTCAACTTTGCTTTCTCAAGGAACACATTAAAATTCAACGGAACAACAGCACGAGCCATCTATCTACAACAAACATAGATAAGCAAAATACTATCAGGTACTAAGTTCATGATAAATTTAAGTTCAATTAATCATATTACTTAAGAACTCCCACTTAGACAGACATCTCTCTAGTCATCTAAGTGATCACGTGATCCAAATCAACTAAACCATAACCGATCATCACGTGAGATGGAGTAGTTTTCAATGGTGAACATCACTATGTTGATCATATCTACTATATGATTCACGCTCGACCTTTCGGTCTCCGTGTTCCGAGGCCATATATGCATATGCTAGGCTCGTCAAGTTTAACCTGAGTATTCTGCGTGTGCAAAAACTGGCTTGCACCCGTTGTAGATGGACGTAGAGCTCATCACACCCAATCATCACGTGGTGTCTGGGCACGACGAACTTTGGCAACGGTGCATACTCAGGGAGAACACTTCTTGATAATTTTAGTGAGAGATCATCTTAAAATGCAACCGTCAATCAAAGCAAGATAAGATGCATAAAGGATTAACATCACATGCAATCAATATAAGTGATATGATATGGCCATCATCATCTTGTGCTTGTGATCTCCATCTCCGAAGCACCGTCGTGATCACCATCGTCACCGGCGCGACACCTTGATCTTCATCGTAGCATCATTATCGTTTACACCATCTATTGCTTCTACGACTATCGCTACCGCTTAGTGATAAAGTAAAGCAATTACAGGGCGTTTGCATTTCATACAATAAAGCGACAACCATATGGCTCCTGCCAGTTGCCGATAACTTCGGTTACAAAACATGATCATCTCATACAATATAGCATCACGTCTTGACCATATCACATCACAACATGCCCTGCAAAAACAAGTTAGACGTCCTCTACTTTGTTGTTGCAAATTTTACGTGGCTGCTACGGGCTTAGCAAGAACCGTTCTTACCTACGCATCAAAACCACAATGATAGTTCGTCAAGTTAGTGCTGTTTTAACCTTCGCAAGGACCAGGCGTAGCCACACTCGATTCAGCTAAAGTGAGAGAGACAGACACCCGCCAGCCACCTTTAAGCACAAGTGCTCGCAACAGTGAAACCAGTCTCGCGTAAGCGTACGCGTAATGTCGGTCCGGGCCGCTTCATCTCACAATACCGCCGAACCAAAGTATGACATGCTGGTAAGCAGTATGACTTGTATCGCCCACAACTCACTTGTGTTCTACTCGTGCATATAACATCAACGCATAAAACCTAGGCTTTGATGCCACCATTGGGGAACGTAGTAATTTCAAAAAAATTCCTACGCACACGCAAGATCATGGTGATGGCATAGCAACAAGAGGGGAGAGTAATGTCCACGTACCCTCGTAGACCGTAAGCGGAAGCGTTAGCACAACGCGGTTGATGTAGTCATACGTCTTCACGATCCAAGCACCGAACGTACGGCACCTCCGAGTTCAGCACACGTTCAGCTCGATGACGATCCCCGGGCTCTGATCTAGCAAAGCTTCGGGGATGAGTTCCGTCAGCACGACGGCGTGGTGATGATGATGATGTTCTACCGGCGCAGGGCTTCGCCTAAACTCCGCGACGATATGACCGAGGTGGAATATGGTGGAGGGGGGCACCGCACACGGCTAAGGAACGATCCATAGATCAACTTGTGTGTTATGGGGTGCCCCCCTGCCCTCGTATATAAAGGAGGGAGGGGGAGGTGCGGCCGGCCCCCTTGGGGTGCACATGGAGGAGTCCTACTCCCACCGGGAGTAGGACTCCCCCCTCTTGCCTTGGTGGAGAAGGAAAGGGGGAGGGGAAAGAAGAAAGGGGGGCGCCCCCCCCCCCTTCCTTGTCCTATTCGGACTAGGGGGGGAGGGGGCGCGCGGCCTGTCCTGGCCGGCCCTCCTCTTCTCCCTCATGGCCCATTAAGGCCCATAAACCCCCGGGAGGGTTCCGGTAACCCCCCGGTGTTCCGTTAAAATCCTGATTTCACCCGGAACCTTTCCGATGTCCAAACATAGGCTTCCAATATATCAATCTTTATGTCTCGACCATTTCGAGACTCCTCGTCATGTCCGTGATCACATCCGGGACTCCTAACAAACTTCGGTACATCAAAACTTACAAACTCATAATAAAACTGTCATCGTAACGTTAAGCGTGCGGACCCTACGGGTTCGAGAACTATGTAGACATGACCTAGAACTATTCTCCGTCAATAACCAATAGAGGAACCTGGATGCCCATATTGGTTCCTACATATTCTACGAAGATCTTTATCGGTCAAACCGCATAACAACATACGTTGTTCCTTTTGTCATCGGTATGTTACTTGCCCGAGATTTGATCGTCGGTGTCCAATACCTAGTTCAATCTCGTTACCGGCAAGTCTCTTTACTTGTTCCGTAATGCATCATTCCGTAACCAACTCATTTGGTCACATTGCTTGCAAGGCTTATAATGATGTGCATTACCGAGAGGGCCTAGAGATACCTCTCCGACAATCGGAGTGACAAAACCTAATCTCAAAATACGCCAACTCAACATGTACCTTCGGAGACACCTGTAGTACTCCTTTATAATCACCCAGTTACGTTGTGACGTTTGGTAGTACCCAAAGTGTTCCTCCGGTAAACGGGAGTTGCATAATTCTCATAGTTACAGGAACATGTATAAGTCAGCAATAGCAATATACTAAACGATCAAGTGCTAGGCTAACGGAATGGGTCATGTCAATCACATCATTCTCCTAATGATGTGATCCCATTAATCAAATGACAACACATGTCTATGGTTAGGAAACATAACCATCTTTGATTAATGAGCTAGTTAAGTAGAGGCATACTAGTGACTGTATGTTTGTCTATGTATTCACACATGTATCATGTTTCCGGTTTAATACAATTCTAGCATGAATAATAAACATTTATCATGATATGAGGAAATAAATAATAACTTTATTATTGCCTCTAGGGCATATTTCCTTCACCAGCCGCTTTGGTCCTTAGTCCAATCGTGGACGGCTTCCGGCTTACTAAAGTGCTCATGGACGGTGGCAGCGGATTAAACCTCATCTACGACGAGACCCTCAATAAGATGGAAATAGACAAGAGCCGCATTGAGCGTAGCAGCACGACCTTTAGGGGAATCATCCCTAGTCAGGAGGCACAATGTGCAGGAAAAATCACACTAGATGTGGTATTCGGCACGCCGAAGAATTACAGGTCCGAAGAAATCACATTCCAAGTGGCCCCGTTCAGCAGCGGATACCATGCCCTTTTAGGGCAGGATGCATTCACGAGCTTTCAAGCTATACCCCATTACGGGTACATGAAGGTCAAAATGCCCGGGGCCAATGGAATCATCACTCTAGCTAGTGATCTGGACGTCGCACTCCGCGCCGAAAATAAAACCGCCGCGCTGGCCCTTGAGACATTATCCAAAGCCCTCGCGGCCAAATAACTAACCATGCTGCACGCCACAGTGGACAGGGACGATGTGATACTCGACAAACAACCCAAGTCCACCTCTTTCAAACCAGCGGACGAGATAGTCAAATTCCAGGTCCACCCAACGGACCCTACAAAAATAGCTTCCATTGGGACACAGCTGAACCCCACAATAGACGCCACACTGCGAGAGTTCTTGCGTGAGAATTGGGACATCTTTGCCTGGCATCCTTCAGACATGCCAGGCATCCCACGCAGGCTGGCCGAACATAACCTAAACATACTGAAGGGATACAAGCCGGTCAAGCAGACTCTTTGGCGCTTCTCAGAACCTAAACGACAAGCCATGCGAGAAGAGCTAGCCAAGTTACTCGAGGCCGGATTCATCAGAGATATAAAACATCCGGATTGGCTAGCAAACCTGGTGATGGTACCAAAGAAGGACAATTCCTAGCGCCTATGTGTCGATTTCAAGGACCTTAATAAGGCCTGCCCCAAGGATCCCTTCCCCCTCCCCCGCATTGATCAAATCATCGACGCTACCGCAGGACACGACTCATTGTGTTTCCTCGACGCATACTCCAGATACCATCAAATAAAGATGGCGGAGTCCGACCAAGCCGCAATGACATTCATCACAACATATGGCCCCTTCTGTTTCAACACCATGCCTTTCGGGCTCAAAAACGCCGACGCAACCTATCAACGCATGATTCAGACATGCCTGGAAAAACAAATCGGCAAAACAGTGGAGGCATACGTGGACGACGTGGTCATCAAAACAAGACACGTCGAATCTTTAATAGATGACTTGAGGCTCACGTTCGACAACCTACGAACATATGACATCAAGCTCAACCCGGGAAAATGTGTTTTCGGCGTACCCGCCGGAAAGTTGCTAGGCTTCATCGTTTGCAATAGAGGAATTGAAGCAAATCCAGCAAAAATCCGAGCTCTGTCACAATTGGCTACCCCAACAGACCTCAAGCAAATCCAGAAATTAACTGGATGTGTGGCTGCCTTAAGCCGCTTTATCTCCCGATTGGGAGAAAAGGCACTACCTCTTTATCGCCTTCTTTGACGCACCGAACACTTCGAGTGGACGGATGTGGCCATGGCCGGACTGGAAGAAATAAAGTCCCTCTTGGCCAACAATCCAATCCTGACCGAGAAGCCAAATATTGGCGAACCCATGCTATTATATATAGCCGCAACACGCCAGGTTGTAAGCGCAGTGCTCGTCGTCGAACGAGATACGGACGGACATAAGTTCCCACTTCAAAAGCCGGTATACTACGTGTCCACTGTCCTCACTCCATGCAAGTCCCGGTACCCACACTATCAAAAGATAGCATATGCGGTCTTCATGGCATCCCGAAAACTACGACACTACTTTCAAGAATGTTCGATCACGGTGGCCTCCGAAGTACCACTCAATGACATAATAAATAACCGTGACGCCACGGGCCGGATTGCTAAATGGGCTATCGAGCTCCTTTCCTTTGACATAACATACAAACCACGGTGAGCCATTAAGTCGCAAGTACTCGCTGACTTCGTCGCCGAATGGACAGAGGCCGAACTCCCTAAAGAGTACGGCGCATACTCCAATTGGATCATGCACTTCGACGGCTCCAAAATGCTGGCCGGATTGGGAGCGAGTGTTGTCCTGACATCCCCCACCGGAGACATGGTCCAATATGTACTCCAAATACTATACACAGACTCCAACAATGCAACCGAATACGAGCCTCTGTTGCATGGTCTTTGGATGGTAGTCTCCATGGGCATCCAACGCCTAGAAGTGCACGGGGACTCGAACCTCGCAATATCTCAGATAAATGGAGACTTTGATGCCAAGGATACAAAAATTGCGGCCTACCGTAATGGCGTCCTTAAAATGTCAGCTCGGTTCGAGGGGCTCGAATTCCACCATGTGGTCCGAGAAAACAATCAAGCGGCGGATATCCTCGCCCGCATCGGCGCTAAACGCGACCCTATCCCACCTAATATCTTCTTGGAAAGGTTGTTCAAGCCATCCATGGTATGGGAAGGGGAGACCAGCAATACCAGTCCGAAATCGAATATAACCCCAGATATCGAACCATCTGATGTAATTGGAGGCTCTGCCACCGAAATAACACCTTCTTCCCCACGTGATTATGGCTGTCATTGCCCCGTGGACAGAACCCTTCTTAGCCTACCTAAATAGGCAAGAACTCCCTGAGGACCAAAACGAAGCACGTTGCATTGTGTGGCGCTCTAAAGCCTACAAAGTCCACGAGGGAGAGCTTTATAAGAAAAGTGCCACCGGAGTGCTCCAGAGATGCATCTCCGAAGAGGAAGGGCGGCAGCTCTTGGCCTAAATCCATGATGGACTCGGCGGCCACCATGCCGTAGCTCGGGCACTTGTAAGCAAGGCCTTCCGTACAGGTTTTTACTGGCCGACAGCCCGAGCAGATGCACAGGACCTTGTCCAACATTGCGTCGGTTGCCAACTTTTCGCCAATCAGAGCCATATGCCCCCTACCGCTCTCCAAACAATCCCCATAACTTGGCCCTTCGCAGTCTGGGGGCTCGATATGGTCGGACCCCTCAAAGGGGGAAGCCATAAGAAAAAATACTTATTGGTCATGGTGAACAAGTTCACCAAATGGATAGAAGCCAAACCAGTTAAATCGGCCGAATCTGGACCAGTGATAGACTTCATATCACGGGTTGTGCACCGTTACGGTGTCCCCCACAGCATCATCACTGACAATGGCTCAAATTTCACAGCCGATAAGGTGAAAACTTGGTGCGGCAATATGGGCATTAAGCTTGATTACGCCTCTGTCTATCACCCCCAAACAAACGGTCAAGTCGAACGTGCAAATGGTCTTATCATGAGCGGCATCAAACCCAGACTAGCGCGATCCTTGAAGGAATCATATACGCACTAGGTCGAGGAGCTCGACTCCGTACTATGGGGGTTGCGGACCATGCCAAATCGCACTACCGGATACACACCATTCTTTATGGTGTATGGCGCAGAGGCGGTATTGCCCTGCGATATTATTCATGACTCACCTCGGGTGCGCATGTATGAAGAGAGAGAGAAGCCGAGCTCGATCAGCAGGACAATTTAGATGCCTTGGAGGAGGAGCGCGATGTAGCAAAAGCCCGTTCCGCATTCTATCAGCAGCAGGCTCGAAGGCATCAAAGCAGAGAAGTACGAGCGAAAACTTACAATATTGTCGAACTCGTTCTACGCTTACCGGAGAAGAAAAAGGACAAGCTCAAGCCCAAGTGGGAGGGTCCCTTCATCATTGATAAAGTTCTCACCGGAGGAGCGTACCGCCTGCGTGATGCATCGGATAATCGACTAGAGCCAAACCCATGGAATGCGGCCAGACTCCGAAGATTCTACGCCTAAGCGTCGGACTCTGTGTTCGTCTCCTTACCTCCGCCCCTTTTATATTATATCCTCTCTCTTTTTTTTTCTTCCTTTTTATATAGCTCTAGAAGGCTTAAAGTGTGACACGTTTACACAATTTCGCCGCGCTATGCACGCTACTTATACCTGGGGGCTTCTTATACAGAAGCTTAATATAACTATTTTCTGGGCTTCATGCCCAGTGCATATGTGTAACTTCTCCATATATGCCCCTTTTTTCGCCATTATATGCATCAATATGACTTAAGTTTTGGCCAAGTTGGGTTGCTTGGCTCTTGTGTTTATGCCCTATGTTCCCATTAATTCGGCTAGGGCATAAGGGGAGCACCTCTACGATTGTTACTGTCGGGTCAGCCGGATGTGTACCTCAGACTGGGTGAAGCCGAAAGCTAGCGTTCTTAAGGGAATATTCGGTCGGTGAACAAAAGATGTTTTTTATCTATTACAACATAAATCCCCAGATGTTTTGTATCCTGCGTCTCTGTTCGCAGTTCGGACATGCACATTAATGCATGCGTACCCAGGGAAAGGAACCCTTAACAGAACTATTCTCTCTAGAAGATGTTTCTTACTATCCATATAATATTACATAACTAGTTGGGTACTTGTCTGTTCAAGCACTTATGACCCCTACACCTGGTTTCCACGCGTACCCCGATTTTACATAACTGAGCGGGTATTCGGATACACTTTGGACTGTCGGGTCTAGAGGCTGAAGCGAAAAGGTCCGCCAAGACAAATGATTTAAAATCCGTTTAGGGACTACATACGTCCATTGAAGTACATAGTCACTTGGACTGGCTAAATTCTTCTTCTATACCATCCAACAGGCTTTTTAGCCTACAATCATGTTGGGAATACTTTGTGGCTAATCCTACTTGGTCATATACCAGACTCACGGGGATCTCTTTCCCATCTGGTCCTACAGGTCCGACCTCGGCCATATGGTTCGGGTCAGCCTTGGCGTATCGCGTCTTCACCATAGCCCAGGCTTCCTTTGCACCTTGTCGGCAGGCCGATATCTTCCACAATTGGAAGCGCCGCCGTGCTCCCTTGAGCATCTCCACAAGCTCCCCCATACCTCCTGGCAGGGAAGCAGATGGCCACAAGGCCTGGGCAATACCATGCATCACCTGCCGAATTTGTCCGTGCAGTTGTGAGAGTTCTTGGAGAAGATCGCCTGCAGATCTGGGCATCTCCTCTTCGGGACGACCCGTCAGCATACCTACAGATATAATTCTGTTAGCCAGTTTCTTCGCCGAACTGTATGCAGGCTCGTTCGAGCGCTCACTAAAAATGCCTTGTCGAAGCCACTTATTCTCCTTCACGGAGTCGGCAAGCTGGCCCTGCACATCTTTTAATTCAACGTCCAGTCGGGTCTTGGCGTCCTTGAGATCATTATTCTCTTGAATAACCCGTGTAAGCACGCGCTCGCCAACTCCTCGCTGTCTTTGAGCATGTTGCTCATTTTCCGGTACGATCTCCGGAGTGTTTCCGGGATTGTTTGCATAGTCTATTGTTAGATTTGCATGCATGCCGAATACTAAACTGGTACATGTCAATACATTCTTTTCGATCAAGACAAGTATTACCAGAGGAGCCCTTCTTGTACTCCTCCATTCCAGAGACTGCGGCCTGTAGTTGGGCTTTGCACTCCTCTAGCTCTTTAAACAGCTGGGTATTCTTCTCTGTAAGAACCTATGCATATAATTGATCCTTAAATCAGTTGTGCCAACTGTTTCAAGTCTCAGGGGTTACTGATATACATACTTATCAGATTTTCTTACATGTATGTCCTTCATGTACTGCTCCATAGCTCTGGCAAGGCCATCTTGAGCAGCTCAGATGTACGCATCCCCTGAGTTGAAGGCATTGAACGCCTCTTGAGAGAAATTAGGGTCGCGTAGTGTGGCCCGTCTGCGCCTGTGATTCATGGCGCTCTCCACTTCGGAGTTTGTAGCAGATAATTATTCGCATCCTCTATAGGAGGACCATCCGGCGTTGTCCCCGCGTTAATCTCCGCCCTTGAGTCCGGCCTCGGAGTCCGGCTGGTGGAGGCGTGACCCGCAGGCTCTCCGGATACAGTCCGGCGAGCACTTTTTCTGCCGGGAAACCATGGACATCATTATATTTCAAAGACGATAATCGCGGAGCATGTTTTAAATTATACCTCTGTGATGGCGTCTCAATCCTAACCGCTTTCCTCTTAAGCCTGCCCGGCTTGGGTGCCCTTTGCTGATGAGCCCCCGTGGGCTCGACGCGGCGCCCCGGCAGCCGTTTCTATAAAGTACAATGTATGTACGTGAGGTAAGGCATAAAAGAAGGAATCCTTTTCGGAAGTTAGGGCTCTGGTTTTACTTACCTTCGATGCAGGAAGCGGTCCGGGATAGTTGGCAATGATGGCCACCAGTGTGCCATCACGGTTTGCCTAGGAAAATGTCCCGTCGACCAGCTCCACAGATATGTCTAAATCTTCTTCAAGTCCAGGGTCGAGGGCCCGGTCAGGGTCCTCCGGCTGTTGAGATGGGCTATGAATCTCCCTCACGGCCTTTTGCAGTTCCTGCTTGGAATTGGCAAGGTGAGTATTTATGATAAAAGGTACGGGAGTGACGGGAGTTGAGTAAAGGATAGCAGCTCACCCAGCTTGGGGGATTGTACATAGAAAATCCATCCCGTGGCTTAATACGGAGGAACTCCTCCTCCTCTCCTTTGTACAAGCCGTACAGTATTTTCGCCAGAGCGGCGACGGAGTCCGGACCTTTACGACCGCAACAGGTAGCATCGTCTTCTCCATTGAAGTGCCACATGGGTTTCCCCCGATATTGAAGTGGCTGCACCCCCCGCATTATGCATATTGACATAACTTTGATTATTGTCAATCCTGATTTGGCCAGCGTTTTTATCCTGCCCATCAGGTAAAGGACTTCTCTATTATCTTCCTCCTGGGGGCTCCGGGGGCGCCAGCTTTGGCGTTTCTTCAACGGAGCATTAGTGAACTTAGGTAGGCCCGTCCGAATTGGGTCCGAAAGGGGAACGTCCTCTACATAAAACCACTTCGAGGGCCAGTCTTCGGATGCCTTCTTTGGAGTGCCAGACAAGTATCCGGTCTCGGCGACGCGCCATATTTTGGCTCTGTCCACTTGATATATTGATCCCTCTTGATTACGGGGGACAAGGCAGAATAGCCTCTTCCATAGCTTAAAATGAGCCTCGCAGCTCAGAAATAGCTCGCAAAGGGCTACATAGCCTGCAATATGTAGTACGGAGGCATGGGTGAAATTATGCAGCTGGAGGCCATAGAACTCTAGGAGCCCGCGGAGGAATGGGTGGATTGGAAACCCGAGTCCCCTCAGCAAATAAGGGACAAGGCATACCCGCTCCCCCTTGGATGGGTTGGGAAAGCTCTCTGCTTGCTCCCCGCCATTATAGGTGGCTAGTCCGGCACAGACGGGGACCATGTATGCAGGCGGGAGGAACCCCTTGGTCTGCAACTCTACTAATCGGCTATGGGGAACAGAACACTTCTCCCAATCACCTGGCTTAGTGCTACGGGATCAAGAGGAGGAGCTGCGACGGCCGGCCATGATGGGATGGTTTCTTCCGGGCGCGCTCTGATGAGATGCTTGCTGAGGGGAGGATGGTGTGATTTGGATCTGAGGATTCCCGTCTCTCTAAATAGACAATATACTTACATGGTTAGGGTGGCAAATGTAAAAACGCCCCAACTTCTCGCATTCGCTCAACGCGTGGAGATAATCATTATTGAAGCACAGAAGCCGAGGAGCACAACATTAATGGGAAGCCGGACACTACTCACTACAACAGGTACTCTGGATTCGGAGAAGAACCCGCCTTGCAATGTCGAAGACAATTTTTGCGTGCCGGACTCATCGTCATTGAAGCCTGGTTCGGGGCTACTGAGGGAGTCCTGGATTAGGGGGTCCTCGGATAGTCAGACTATATACTTTGGTCGGATTGTTGGACTATGAAGATACAAGATTGAAGACTTTGTCCCGTGTCTGGATGGGACTCTCCTTTGCGTGGAAGGCAAGCTTGGCGATTCGGATGTGCAGATCTCCTTCTCTGTATCGACTCTGTGTAACCCTAGCCTCCTCCAGTGTCTATATAAACCGGAGGGTTTAGTCTGTAGGACAAGAACAATCACAATCATAGGCTAGCTTCTAGGGTTAGCCTCTACGATCTCGTGGTAGATCAACTCTTGTAATACTCATATCATCAAGATCAATCAAGCAGGAAGTAGGGTATTACCTCCATCGAGAGGGCTCGAACCTGGGTAAACATCGTGTCCCCAGCCTCCTGTTACCATTAGCCTTAGACGCACAGTTTGGGACCCCCTACCCGAGATCCGCCAGTTTTGACACTGACAGTTTCCCCTCTGGTCCATGGTCTCCATGGCATGGGAGGGGCGAGAGCCCCTTCGAGATTGGATATGTCTCTCTGTCTCTCTCTGTTTCTGCGTTCCTGATTCTGCCCTTTAACCGTTTCTTATATTCCCGGAGATCCGTAACTCCGATTAGATTGAAACTTTGAACACGATTTGTTTCTGAATATTAGCTTTCTTGCGGAGAAAGAAGGGCAACGACTGCCTTACAGGGTGTCCAAGAGGGTCAGGGGCGTGCCCACCCCTCTGGGGAGCGCCCCCCTGCCTTGTGGGCCCCTCGAGTATCGTCTCGCGTTGATTCCACTTCCCAAAATTCATGAATATTCCAAAAATAATCTCCGTCAGTTTTTATCCTGTTTGGACTCTGTTTGATATGGGTTTTCTGCCAAACAAAAAACATGCAACAAACAGGAACTGACACTGGGCACTGGATCAATATGTTAGTCACAAAAATAGTATAAAAAGTTGCCAAAAGTATGTAAGAGTTGTAGAATATTGGCATGGAACAATCAAAAGTTATAGATACGACGAAGATGTATCACATAGCTACAAACCTATGAATTCTTAAAAAAAAGCTACAAATCCTATTTTACGCCGAGCCCACAATTCCTGCCTCTTCTTGAGTGGTAACTTCGGCATGCATTTGTCTCTTGCATGTGTGCTCTTCCTCGGACTTCACATTTTGTGTTTGTTTACCTAGCTTATTTTTAGTGGCAGCCCTTCCAAGGGCGTTAATCTCCTTCTTTCATTCGGTTGCCAGTTTTCGCTCAATTAAAGGTGTGCAAGAGATTTTCAAGAGCAAGGACTTTTCCATGGAGATCAATCGAGCTGGGTATTAAAGTGAAGAAAACATGAAGGACTCGAGACATGGGAGTTGATGGAATTCATTGTTTTACTCAAAAGAAACTTTATTCTTTATAGTGTCTTCTTCTATACATGCTCTTTCAAGAAGGCCTTCCACACGTTCTTCTCTCAATAAGAGCTGTAACGGATGATGTAATGCTAGCTATCGAAATAGTTGGCCAAAATAATTCAAGTTCATTGTCATCAATAAATCCATTGAATTTCTTCTCATTCTGAATCATCGACTTCACTTCCATAGCAACTTGCTTTTCAGCCTGTAAGAAGAAGAAAACGAGTTCTCCAGCACATGTGCAATCTCTAGATCTAAAAGTTTCCAACAATGGATAACAAGGGTTTCTCTAAAAATAATCCAAAGAAAAGGCATAAAAAATCATGAGGAATTGATTATTTGCAAATATCATAAAAATTCATAATGTACTATCAGAACAATTTGTGTATGCGTAGTCTGATAAGCTTTTACTTTTCCAAGATGGAAACAATGAGCATATTCACATATACGAAAATTATACACTCAGAGCTATACTGAAGTAGATTAGGCTTTATCAATAGCTAAGAGCAAGGAGCTCAATGATAGAAGTCCAGAACTACTTCCAGGTCTTGTAGTCTCAATGGCAGGGGTGACATTCAAAACTTCATGAACTATAGTGCGAAGTTTCTTACATAGTTCACTATGTAGTTGCACAAATTTATACATTCTCTAAGCTTCATGAGATCTCGCTAATTTCACTCACGCTACTCTATTGCGTCAAGCAGGTGTTTAATTGATATTTTGATAGACAAGAGTCTTATCAGTTACAACACAAAACTGGTGGTGCTATTTATTGGATATGATTTTTTATTTTCTAATAAGAGAGTGCTTTCACACATGACTATATAAGCATCACAAGACACCTGAAGTAGAGCCATGATCAAAATCTGTGTTCGGTGTATTCCAATATCTAAAGAGAGCGACAAGAATAACAAGATTCCAATCTCACACATCATTGAATTAATAGCTTTTAGTGCAATGAGGGGATCAACCGGATTACCTTCACATTGCCAGTAACTGCAAAGTTCGTGTCAACTTCTTACTTAAATGGCGCTCTCTTCGTCAGTCTGCAAGAGAGGAATGTATTTTGTAGATTGATTGCATTGGCCAATATACAATACAAGATTCAATTCTCTCTCCATAAATCAGTACAACAAACTTAAATGCAAGATAAAAAAACTTCTATCGTAAAGAAATAGAAAATAAAGACGCATATATGAATGATGTCAATTTTCAATGCTAAGCTAGAATATTATCAGACCAACAAAACAAAACTTCAACATATTCATTCGAAAACTCAGATAGGGGACAACGTCTAAATATTTTATCAACTTGAACAAGATTGAAAACAAATAACAAGAAATATATGCACAATACAAAAGTGTCTCTTACCATGACAAGATCCAATATACGTTCTCCTCTTTCTCATTATATCATTGCAGAAAATATCACAAAAATCTGATCAAAACAACATTGTTCTCCTTCCTTAGGGTTACCATTGTTAACAAAAAGGACCTATATATGTTGCACATCAGCAACCTGTACATAAACGACGTAACGATGCTAGTAAAAAAGCACACCCAAAATTTCAAGTTTTAACTGTTAGTTACCATAACACCAATCATGCACTCACCACTCTAATTCAGTAAATAATTAAGTAATAACCATCCTACCGAGCGGAAGTATTTTAAAGAGCATTTGGTGAGAACGTACATAGTGCATGATACTAAAACTATGATCGGCTTTAGAGGATCCTGAAACTGAGTTGCAAGCAAAAGAATGAGAAATAAATGATACCTCTGTTTGGACTTTAAGCAACTTCAATTTATTGGGAGCTAAAGCTAGAGGTGCATCTTTTCCCGTGTGGGGCAATGTAGAGGAAGATGTGCAGTTCAATCACCGCCGAGGGAACTATGGCGGCGCCTGGTCAGATCCGGAAGAACATAGAGAAAAAAGGAACAAGCCACAACCAAAGCACACATAAACCTTGTTGGAAATATGCCCTAGAGGCAATAATAAATTGATTATTATTATATTTCCTTGTTCATGATAATCGTTTATTATCCATGCTAGAATTGTATTGATAGGAAACTCAGATACATGTGTGGATACATAGACAACACCATGTCCCTAGTAAGCCTCTAGTTGACTAGCTCGTTAATCAATAGATGGTTACGGTTTCCTGACCATGGACATTGGATGTCGTTGATAACGGGATCACATCATTAGGAGAATGATGTGATGGACAAGACCCAATCCTAAGCCTAGCACAAGATCATGTAGTTCGTATGCTAAAGCTTTTCTAATGTCAAGTATCATTTCCTTAGACCATGAGATTGTGCAACTCCCGGATACCGTAGGAGTGCTTTGGGTGTGCCAAACGTCACAACGTAACTGGGTGGCTATAAAGGTACACTACGGGTATCTCTGAAAGTGTCTGTTGGGTTGGCACGAATCGAGATTGGGATTTTGTCACTCCGTGTAAACGGAGAGGTATCTCTGGGCCCACTCGGTAGGACATCATCATAATGTGCACAATGTGACCAAGGGGTTGATCACGGGATGATGTGTTATGGAACGAGTAAAGTGACTTGCCGGTAACGAGATTGAACAAGGTATTGGATACCGACGATCGAATCTCGGGCAAGTAACATACCGATAGACAAAGGGAATTGAATACGGGATTGATTAAGTCCTTGACATCATGGTTCATCCGATGAGATCATCGTGGAACATGTGGGAGCCATCATGGGTATCCAGATCCCGCTGTTGGTTATTGACCGGAGAACGTCTCGGTCATGTCTACATGTCTCCCGAACCCGTAGGGTCTACACACTTAAGGTTCGATGATGCTAGGGTTATAAAGGAAGTTTGTATGTGGTTACCGAATGTTGTTCGGAGTCCCGGATGAGATCCCGGACGTCACGAGGAGTTCCGGAATGGTCCGGAGGTAAAGATTTATATATAGGAAGTCCTGTTTCGGCCATCGGGACAAGTTTCGGGGTCATCGGTATTGTACCGGGACCACCGGAAGGGTCCCGGGGGCCCACCGGGTGGGGCCACCTGCCCCGGGGGGCCACATGGGCTGTAGGGGGTGCGCCTTGGCCTACATGGGCCAAGGGCACCAGCCCCTAGAGGCCCATGCGCCAAGATATAGGAAAAAGGGGAGAGTCCTAAAGGGGGAAGGCACCTCCGAGGTGCCTTGGGGAGGATGGACTCCTCCCCCCCCTTAGCCGCACCCCTTCCTTGGAGGAAGGGGCAAGGCTGCGCCTCCCCCCTCTCCCCTGCCCCTATATATAGTGGAGGGGAGGGAGGGCATCCATACCTGAGCCCTTGGCGCCTCCCTCCCTCCCGTGACACCTCCTCCTCTCCCGTAGGTGCTTGGCGAAGCCCTGCAGGATTGCCACGCTCCTCCATCACCACCACGCCGTTGTGCTGCTGCTGGATGGAGTCTTCCTCAACCTCTCCCTCTCTCCTTGCTGGATCAAGGCGTGGGAGACATCGTCGAGCTGTACGTGTGTTGAACGCGGAGGTGCCGTCCGTTCGGCACTAGGATCATCGGTGATCTGAATCACGACGAGTACGACTCCATCAACCCCGTTCACTTGAACGCTTCCGCTTAGCGATCTACAAGGGTATGTAGATGCACTCTCCTTCCCCTCGTTGCTAGTCTCTCCATAGATAGATCTTGGTGACACGTAGGAAAATTTTGAATTTCTGCTACGTTCCCCAACAGTGGCATCATGAGCTAGGTCTATTGCGTAGATTCTTTGCACGAGTAGAACACAAAGTAGTTGTGGGCGTCGATATTGTTCAATATGCTTGCCGTTACTAGTCTTATCTTGATTCGGCGGCATCGTGGGATGAAGCGGCCCGGACCAACCTTACACGTACGCTTACGTGAGACCGGTTCCACCGACAAACATGCACTAGTTGCATAAGGTGGCTGGCGGGTGTCTGTCTCTCCCACTTTAGTCGGATCGGATTCGATGAAAAGGGTCCTTATGAAGGGTAAATAGCAATTGGCATATCACGTTGTGGTTCATGCGTAGGTAAGAAACGTTCTTGCTAGAAACCCATAGCAGCCACGTAAAACATGCAAACAACAATTAGAGGACGTCTAACTTGTTTTTGCAGGGTATGCTATGTGATGTGATATGGCCAAAAAGGATGTGATGAATGATATATGTGATGTATGAGATTGATCATGTTCTTGTAATAGGAATCACGACTTGCATGTCGATGAGTATGACAACCGGCAGGAGCCATAGGAGTTGTCTTTATTTATTTGTGACCTGCGTGTCAACTTAAACGTCATGTAATTACTTTACTTTATTGCTAACCGTTAGCCATAGTAGTAGAAGTAATAGTTGGCGAGGCAACTTCATGAAGACACGATGATGGAGATCATGATGATGGATCATGGTGTCATGCCGGTGACGATGATGATCATGGAGCCCCGAAGATGGAGATCAAAAGGAGCAAAGTGATGATGGCCATATCATGTCACTATTTGATTGCATGTGATGTTTATCATGTTTATACATCTTATTTGCTTAGAACGACGGTAGTAAATAAGATGATCCCTTACAACAATTTCAAGAAGTGTTCTCCCCTAACTGTGCACCGTTGCGACAGTTCGTGTTTCGAAGCACCACGTGATGATCGGGTGTTAGATTCTAACGTTCACATACAACGGGTGTAAGACAGATTTACACACGCGAAACACTTAGGGTTAACTTGACGAGCCTAGCATGTACAGACATGGCCTCGGAACACGGAGACCGAAAGGTCGAACATGAGTCGTATAGAAGATACGATCAACATGAAGATGTTCACCGATGATGACTAGTCCGTCTCACGTGATGATCGGACACGGCCTAGTTTGACTCGGATCATGTAATCACTTAGATGACTAGAGGGATGTCTATCTGAGTGGGAGTTCATAAGATGAACTTAATTATCCTGAACATAGTCAAAAGGTTTTTGCAAATTATGTCGTAGCTCACGCTATAGTTCTACTGTTTAGATATGTTCCTAGAGAAAAATTAGTTGAAAGTTGATAGTAGAAATTATGCGGACTAGGTCCGTAAACTGAGGATTGTCCTCATTGCTTCATAGAAGGCTTATGTCCTTAATGCACCGCTCAGTGTGCTGAACCTCGAACGTTGTCTGTGGTTGTTGCGAACATCTGACATACACGTTTTGATAACTACGTGATAGTTCAGTTAAACGGTTTAGAGTTGAGGCACCAAAGACGTTTTTGAAACATCGCGAAACATATGAGATGTTTTGAGGGCTGAAATTGGGATTTCAGGCTCGTGCCCATGTCAAGAGGTATAAGACCTCCGATGACTTTCTTAACCTGCAAACTAAGGAGAAAAGCTCAATTGTTGAGCTTGTGCTCAGATTGTCTGAGTACAACAATCATTTGAATCGAGTGGGAGTTGATCTTCCAGATAAGACAGTGATGGTTCTCCAAAGTCATTGCCACCAAGCTGTTAGAGCTTCGTGATGAACTATAACATATCAGGGATAGATATGATGATCCTTGAGGTATTCGCGATGTTTGACACCGCGAAAGTAGAAATCAAGAAGGAGCATCAATTGTTGATGGTTGGTGAAACCACTAGTTTCAAGAAGGGCAAGGGCAAGAAGGGATACTTCATGAAACGGCAAATCAGCTGCTGCTCTAGTGAAGAAACCCAAGGTAAAACCCAAACCCGAGACTAAGTGCTTCTGTAATAAGGGGAACAACCACTAGAGCAGAATTACCCTAGATACTTGGTAGATAAGAAGGCTGGCAAGGTCGATAGAAGTATATTGGATATACATTGTGTTAATGTGTACTTTGCTAGTACTCCTAGTAGCACCAGGGTATTAGATACCGGTTCGGTTGCTAAGTGTTAGTAACTCGAAACAAAAGGCTACGGAATAAACGGAGACTAGCTAAAGGTGAGCTGACGATATGTGTTGGAAGTTTTTCCAAGCTTGATATGATCAAGCATCGCACGCTCCCTCTACCAAAGAGATTGGTGTTAAACCTAAATAATTGTTATTTGGTGTTTGCGTTGAGCATAGACATGATTGGATTACGTCTATCGCAATACGGTTATTCATTTAAGGAGAATAATGGTTACTCTGTTTATTTGAATAATACCTTCAATGGTCTTACACCTAAAATGAATGGTTTATTAAATCTCGATCGTAGTGATACACATGTTCATGCCAAAAGATAGTAATGATAGTACCACCTACTTGTGGCACTGCCACGTAAGTCATATCGGTATAAAACGCATGAAGAAGCTCCATATTGATGGATCTTTGGGCTCACTCGTTTTTGAAAAGTTTG
The DNA here is from genome assembly GCF_018294505.1 of Triticum aestivum. NCBI lineage: Eukaryota > Viridiplantae > Streptophyta > Magnoliopsida > Poales > Poaceae > Triticum > Triticum aestivum. Next base: position 621,175,322 of record NC_057801.1, read on the forward strand.
AGACATGCGAACCATGTCTATTGGTGTATATGCATGAAGAAACTCCATGCAAATGGACCGTTTTGACTCACTTGATTTTGAATCACTTGGGACATGCAAATCATACCACATGGGCAAGATGACTGAAAAGCCTCGTTTTCAGTAAGATGGAACAAGATAGCAACTTGTTGGAAGTAACACATTTTGATGTGTGCAGTCCAATGAGTGCTGAGGCATGCAGTGAATATCGTTATGTTCTTACTTCACAGATGATTCGAGTAGATGTTGAGTATTTACTTGATGAATCACGAGTCTGAATTATTGAAAGGTTCAAGTAATTTCAGTGTGAAGTTGAAAGATCGTCGTGACAAGAGGATAAAAGATCTATGATATGATCATAGAGATGAATATCTGAATCACGAGTTTGGCACAGAATTAAGACATTGTGGAAATTGTTTCACAACTGATACAGCCTGGAACACCATAGTGTGATGGTGTGTCCAAACGTCATAGTTGCACCCTATTGGATATGGTGCATACCATGATGTCTCTTATCGAGTTACCACTATCGTTCATGGGTTAGGCATTAGAGACAACCACATTCACTTTAAATAGGGCACCACATAATTTCGTTGAGACGACACTGTATGAACTATGGTTTGGAGAAACCTAAGTTGCCGTTTCTTGAAAGTTTGGGGCTGCGACGCTTATGTGAAAAGGTTTCAGGTTGATAAGCTCGAACCCAAAGCAGATAAAATGCATCTTCATAGGACACCCAAAAACAGTTAAGTATACCTCCTAATTCAGATCCGAAAGCAATAGGGATTGTTTCTTGAATCGGGTCCTTTTTCGAGGAAAGGTTTCTCTCGAAAAGTTGAGTGGGAGGATGGTGGAGACTTGATGAGGTTATTGAACCGTCACTTCAACCAGTGTGTAGCAGGGCACAGGAAGTTGTTCCTGTGGCACCTACACCAATTGAAGTAGAAGCTTATGATAGTGATCATGAAACTTCAGATCAAGTCACTCCCAAACCTCGTGGGATGACAAGGATGTGTACTACTTCAGAGTGGTACGTAATCCTGTCTTGGAAGTCATGTTGCTAGACAACAATGAACCTACGAGCTATGGAGAAGCGATGGTGGGCCCGGATTCCGATAAATGGCTCAAGGCCATAAAACCCGAGAGAGGATCCATGTACGAAAACAAAGTGTAGACTTTGGAAGAACTACTTGATGGTCGTAAGGCTGTTAGGTACATATGGATTTTGAAAGGAAGACAGACAATGATGGTAAGTGTCACCATTGAGAAAGCTCGACTTGTCGTTAAGATGTTTTTCGACAAGTTCAAGGAGTTGACTACGATGAGACTTTCTCACTCGTAGCGATGCTAAGAGTCTGTTGGAATTATATTAGCAATTACTGCATTATTTATGAAATCTTGCAGATAGGATGTCAAAACATTGTTTCCTCGACGATTCTTGAGGAAAGGTTGTATGTGATACAACCGGAAGGTTTTGTCTATCCTGAAATATGCTAATAAGTATGCAAAGCTCCAGCAATCCTTCTGAGGACTGGAGTGAGCATCTCGGAGTTGGAATGTATGCTTTGATGATGATCAAAGATTTTGGGTGTATACAAAGTTTATGAGAAACTTGTATTTCCAAAGAAGTGAGTGGGAGCACTATAGAATTTCTGATGAGTATATGTTGTTGACATATTAATGATCAGAAATGACGTAGAATTTCTGGAAAGCATATAGGGTTATTTGGAAAGTGTTTTCAATGGAAAACCTGGATTAAGCTACTTGAACATTGAGCATCAAGATCTATAAGGATAGATCAAAACGCTTAATAGTACTTTCAAATGAGCACATGCCTTGACGTGATCTTGAAGGTGTTCAAGATGGATCAGTCAAAGAAGGAGTTCTTGCCTGAGTTGTAAGGTATGAAGTTAAGACTTAAAGCTCGACCATGGCAGAATAGAGAGAAAGGAACGAAGGTCGTCCCCTATGCTTAAGACATAGGCTCTACAGTATGCTATGCTGTGTACCGCACCTGAAGTGTGCTTTACCATGAGTCAGTCAAGGGGTACAAGAGTGATCCAAGAATGGATCACAGGACAGCGGTCAAAGTTATCCTTAGTAACTAGTGGACTAAGGAATTTTCTCAATTATGGAGGTGGTAAAAGAGTTCGTCGTAAAGGGTTACGTCGATGCAAGCTTAACACCTATCCGGATAGCTCTGAGTAGAGATACCGGATACGTATAATGGAGCAACAATTTAGAATAGCTCCAAGTAGAACAGTTATTTGGAATAGCTCCAAATAGAACGTGGTAGCTGCATCTAGGAGATGACATAGAGATTTGTAAAGCACACACGGATCTGAAAGGTTCAGACCCGTTGACTATAACCTCTCTCACAAGCATAACATGATCAAACCCAGAACTCATCGAGTGTTAATCACATGGTAAATGTGAACTAGATTATTGACTCTAGTAAACTCTTTGGGTGTTAGTCACATGGGGATGTGACCTTGAGTGTTAATCACATATCGATGTGAACTAGATTATTGACTCTAGTGCAAGTGGGAGACTGTTGGAAATATGCCCTAGAGGCAATAATAAATTGATTATTATTATATTTCCTTGTTCATGATAATCGTTTATTATCCATGCTAGAATTGTATTGATAGGAAACTCAGATACATGTGTGGATACATAGACAACACCATGTCCCTAGTAAGCCTCTAGTTGACTAGCTCGTTAATCAATAGATGGTTACGGTTTCCTGACCATGGACATTGGATGTCGTTGATAACGGGATCACATCATTAGGAGAATGATGTGATGGACAAGACCCAATCCTAAGCCTAGCACAAGATCATGTAGTTCGTATGCTAAAGCTTTTCTAATGTCAAGTATCATTTCCTTAGACCATGAGATTGTGCAACTCCCGGATACCGTAGGAGTGCTTTGGGTGTGCCAAACGTCACAACGTAACTGGGTGGCTATAAAGGTACACTACGGGTATCTCTGAAAGTGTCTGTTGGGTTGGCACGAATCGAGATTGGGATTTTGTCACTCCGTGTAAACGGAGAGGTATCTCTGGGCCCACTCGGTAGGACATCATCATAATGTGCACAATGTGACCAAGGGGTTGATCACGGGATGATGTGTTACGGAACGAGTAAAGAGACTTGCCGGTAACGAGATTGAACAAGGTATCGGTATACCGACGATCGAATCTCGGGCAAGTACCATACCGCTAGACAAAGGGAATTGTATACGGGATTGATTGAGTCCTTGACATCGTGGTTCATCCGATGAGATCATCGTGGAACATGTGGGAGCCAACATGGGTATCCAGATCCCGCTGTTGGTTATTGACCGGAGAACGTCTCGGTCATGTCTACATGTCTCCCGAACCCGTAGGGTCTACACACTTAAGGTTCGATGACGCTAGGGTTATAAAGGAAGTTTGTATGTGGTTACCGAATGTTGTTCGGAGTCCCGGATGAGATCCCGGACGTCACGAGGAGTTCCGGAATGGTCCGGAGGTAAAGATTTATATATAGGAAGTCCTGTTTCGGCCATCGGGACAAGTTTCGGGGTCATCGGTATTGTACCGGGACCACCGGAAGGGTCCCGGGGGCCCACCGGGTGGGGCCACCTGCCCCGGGGGGCCACATGGGCTGTAGGGGGTGCGCCTTGGCCTACATGGGCCAAGGGCACCAGCCCCTAGAGGCCCATGCGCCAAGATATAGGAAAAAGGGGAGAGTCCTAAAGGGGGAAGGCACCTCCGAGGTGCCTTGGGGAGGATGGACTCCTCCCCCCCCTCTTAGCCGCACCCCTTCCTTGGAGGAAGGGGCAAGGCTGCGCCTCCCCCCTCTCCCCTGCCCCTATATATAGTGGAGGGGAGGGAGGGCATCCATACCTGAGCCCTTGGCGCCTCCCTCCCTCCCGTGACACCTCCTCCTCTCCCGTAGGTGCTTGGCGAAGCCCTGCAGGATTGCCACGCTCCTCCATCACCACCACGCCGTTGTGCTGCTGCTGGATGGAGTCTTCCTCAACCTCTCCCTCTCTCCTTGCTGGATCAAGGCGTGGGAGACATCGTCGAGCTGTACGTGTGTTGAACGCGGAGGTGCCGTCCGTTCGGCACTAGGATCATCGGTGATCTGAATCACGACGAGTACGACTCCATCAACCCCGTTCACTTGAACGCTTCCGCTTAGCGATCTACAAGGGTATGTAGATGCACTCTCCTTCCCCTCGTTGCTAGTCTCTCCATAGATAGATCTTGGTGACACGTAGGAAAATTTTGAATTTCTGCTACGTTCCCCAACAGTGGCATCATGAGCTAGGTCTATTGCGTAGATTCTTTGCACGAGTAGAACACAAAGTAGTTGTGGGCGTCGATATTGTTCAATATGCTTGCCGTTACTAGTCTTATCTTGATTCGGCGGCATCGTGGGATGAAGCGGCCCGGACCAACCTTACACGTACGCTTACGTGAGACCGGTTCCACCGACAAACATGCACTAGTTGCATAAGGTGGCTGGCGGGTGTCTGTCTCTCCCACTTTAGTCGGATCGGATTCGATGAAAAGGGTCCTTATGAAGGGTAAATAGCAATTGGCATATCACGTTGTGGTTCATGCGTAGGTAAGAAACGTTCTTGCTAGAAACCCATAGCAGCCACGTAAAACATGCAAACAACAATTAGAGGACGTCTAACTTGTTTTTGCAGGGTATGCTATGTGATGTGATATGGCCAAAAAGGATGTGATGAATGATATATGTGATGTATGAGATTGATCATGTTCTTGTAATAGGAATCACGACTTGCATGTCGATGAGTATGACAACCGGCAGGAGCCATAGGAGTTGTCTTTATTTATTTGTGACCTGCGTGTCAACTTAAACGTCATGTAATTACTTTACTTTATTGCTAACCGTTAGCCATAGTAGTAGAAGTAATAGTTGGCGAGGCAACTTCATGAAGACACGATGATGGAGATCATGATGATGGAGATCATGGTGTCATGCCGGTGACGATGATGATCATGGAGCCCCGAAGATGGAGATCAAAAGGAGCAAAGTGATGATGGCCATATCATGTCACTATTTGATTGCATGTGATGTTTATCATGTTTATACATCTTATTTGCTTAGAACGACGGTAGTAAATAAGATGATCCCTTACAACAATTTCAAGAAGTGTTCTCCCCTAACTGTGCACCGTTGCGACAGTTCGTGTTTCGAAGCACCACGTGATGATCGGGTGTTAGATTCTAACGTTCACATACAACGGGTGTAAGACAGATTTACACACGCGAAACACTTAGGGTTAACTTGACGAGCCTAGCATGTACAGACATGGCCTCGGAACACGGAGACCGAAAGGTCGAACATGAGTCGTATAGAAGATACGATCAACATGAAGATGTTCACCGATGATGACTAGTCCGTCTCACGTGATGATCGGACACGGCCTAGTTTGACTCGGATCATGTAATCACTTAGATGACTAGAGGGATGTCTATCTGAGTGGGAGTTCATAAGATGAACTTAATTATCCTGAACATAGTCAAAAGGTTTTTGCAAATTATGTCGTAGCTCACGCTATAGTTCTACTGTTTAGATATGTTCCTAGAGAAAAATTAGTTGAAAGTTGATAGTAGCAATTATGCGGACTAGGTCCGTAAACTGAGGATTGTCCTCATTGCTTCATAGAAGGCTTATGTCCTTAATGCACCGCTCAGTGTGCTGAACCTCGAACGTTGTCTGTGGTTGTTGCGAACATCTGACATACACGTTTTGATAACTACGTGATAGTTCAGTTAAACGGTTTAGAGTTGAGGCACCAAAGACGTTTTTGAAACATCGCGAAACATATGAGATGTTTTGAGGGCTGAAATTGGGATTTCAGGCTCGTGCCCATGTCAAGAGGTATAAGACCTCCGATGACTTTCTTAACCTGCAAACTAAGGAGAAAAGCTCAATTGTTGAGCTTGTGCTCAGATTGTCTGAGTACAACAATCATTTGAATCGAGTGGGAGTTGATCTTCCAGATAAGACAGTGATGGTTCTCCAAAGTCATTGCCACCAAGCTGTTAGAGCTTCGTGATGAACTATAACATATCAGGGATAGATATGATGATCCTTGAGGTATTCGCGATGTTTGACACCGCGAAAGTAGAAATCAAGAAGGAGCATCAATTGTTGATGGTTGGTGAAACCACTAGTTTCAAGAAGGGCAAGGGCAAGAAGGGATACTTCATGAAACGGCAAATCAGCTGCTGCTCTAGTGAAGAAACCCAAGGTAAAACCCAAACCCGAGACTAAGTGCTTCTGTAATAAGGGGAACAACCACTAGAGCAGAATTACCCTAGATACTTGGTAGATAAGAAGGCTGGCAAGGTCGATAGAAGTATATTGGATATACATTGTGTTAATGTGTACTTTGCTAGTACTCCTAGTAGCACCAGGGTATTAGATACCGGTTCGGTTGCTAAGTGTTAGTAACTCGAAACAAAAGGCTACGGAATAAACGGAGACTAGCTAAAGGTGAGCTGACGATATGTGTTGGAAGTTTTTCCAAGCTTGATATGATCAAGCATCGCACGCTCCCTCTACCAAAGAGATTGGTGTTAAACCTAAATAATTGTTATTTGGTGTTTGCGTTGAGCATAGACATGATTGGATTACGTCTATCGCAATACGGTTATTCATTTAAGGAGAATAATGGTTACTCTGTTTATTTGAATAATACCTTCAATGGTCTTACACCTAAAATGAATGGTTTATTAAATCTCGATCGTAGTGATACACATGTTCATGCCAAAAGATAGTAATGATAGTACCACCTACTTGTGGCACTGCCACGTAAGTCATATCGGTATAAAACGCATGAAGAAGCTCCATATTGATGGATCTTTGGGCTCACTCGTTTTTGAAAAGTTTGAGACATGCGAACCATGTCTATTGGTGTATATGCATGAAGAAACTCCATGCAAATGGACCGTTTTGACTCACTTGATTTTGAATCACTTGGGACATGCAAATCATACCACATGGGCAAGATGACTGAAAAGCCTCGTTTTCAGTAAGATGGAACAAGATAGCAACTTGTTGGAAGTAACACATTTTGATGTGTGCAGTCCAATGAGTGCTGAGGCATGCAGTGAATATCGTTATGTTCTTACTTCACAGATGATTCGAGTAGATGTTGAGTATATTTACTTGATGAATCACGAGTCTGAATTATTGAAAGGTTCAAGTAATTTCAGTGTGAAGTTGAAAGATCGTCGTGACAAGAGGATAAAAGATCTATGATATGATCATAGAGATGAATATCTGAATCACGAGTTTGGCACAGAATTAAGACATTGTGGAAATTGTTTCACAACTGATACAGCCTGGAACACCATAGTGTGATGGTGTGTCCAAACGTCATAGTTGCACCCTATTGGATATGGTGCATACCATGATGTCTCTTATCGAGTTACCACTATCGTTCATGGGTTAGGCATTAGAGACAACCACATTCACTTTAAATAGGGCACCACATAATTTCGTTGAGACGACACCGTATGAACTATGGTTTGGAGAAACCTAAGTTGCCGTTTCTTGAAAGTTTGGGGCTGCGACGCTTATGTGAAAAGGTTTCAGGTTGATAAGCTCGAACCCAAAGCAGATAAAATGCATCTTCATAGGACACCCAAAAACAGTTGAGTATACCTCCTAATTCAGATCCGAAAGCAATAGGGATTGTTTCTTGAATCGGGTCCTTTTTCGAGGAAAGGTTTCTCTCGAAAAGTTGAGTGGGAGGATGGTGGAGACTTGATGAGGTTATTGAACCGTCACTTCAACAAGTGTGTAGCAGGGCACAGGAAGTTGTTCCTGTGGCACGTACACCAACTGAAGTGGAAGCTTATGATAGTGATCATGAAACTTCGGATCGAGTCACTACCAAACCTCGTGGGATGACAAGGATGCGTACTACTTCAGAGTGGTACGTAATCCTGTCTTGGAAGTCATGTTGCTAGACAACAATGAACCTACGAGCTATGGAGAAGCGATGGTGGGCCCGGATTCCGATAAATGGCTCAAGGCCATAAAACCCGAGAGAGGATCCATGTATGAAAACAAAGTGTAGACTTTGGAAGAACTACTTGATGGTCGTAAGGCTGTTAGGTACATATGGATTTTGAAAGGAAGACAGACAATGATGGTAAGTGTCACCATTGAGAAAGCTCGACTTGTCGTTAAGATGTTTTTCGACAAGTTCAAGGAGTTGACTACGATGAGACTTTCTCACTCGTAGCGATGCTAAGAGTCTGTTGGAATTATATTAGCAATTACTGCATTATTTATGAAATCTTGCAGATAGGATGTCAAAACATTGTTTCCTCGACGATTCTTGAGGAAAGGTTGTATGTGATACAACCGGAAGGTTTTGTCTATCCTGAAATATGCTAATAAGTATGCAAAGCTCCAGCAATCCTTCTGAGGACTGGAGTGAGCATCTCGGAGTTGGAATGTATGCTTTGATGATGATCAAAGATTTTGGGTGTATACAAAGTTTATGAGAAACTTGTATTTCCAAAGAAGTGAGTGGGAGCACTATAGAATTTCTGATGAGTATATGTTGTTGACATATTAATGATCAGAAATGACGTAGAATTTCTGGAAAGCATATAGGGTTATTTGGAAAGTGTTTTCAATGGAAAACCTGGATTAAGCTACTTGAACATTGAGCATCAAGATCTATAAGGATAGATCAAAACGCTTAATAGTACTTTCAAATGAGCACATGCCTTGACGTGATCTTGAAGGTGTTCAAGATGGATCAGTCAAAGAAGGAGTTCTTGCCTGAGTTGTAAGGTATGAAGTTAAGACTTAAAGCTCGACCATGGCAGAATAGAGAGAAAGGAACGAAGGTCGTCCCCTATGCTTAAGACATAGGCTCTACAGTATGCTATGCTGTGTACCGCACCTGAAGTGTGCTTTACCATGAGTCAGTCAAGGGGTACAAGAGTGATCCAAGAATGGATCACAGGACAGCGGTCAAAGTTATCCTTAGTAACTAGTGGACTAAGGAATTTTCTCAATTATGGAGGTGGTAAAAGAGTTCGTCGTAAAGGGTTACGTCGATGCAAGCTTAACACCTATCCGGATAGCTCTGAGTAGAGATACCGGATACGTATAATGGAGCAACAATTTAGAATAGCTCCAAGTAGAACAGTTATTTGGAATAGCTCCAAATAGAACGTGGTAGCTGCATCTAGGAGATGACATAGAGATTTGTAAAGCACACACGGATCTGAAAGGTTCAGACCCGTTGACTATAACCTCTCTCACAAGCATAACATGATCAAACCCAGAACTCATCGAGTGTTAATCACATGGTAAATGTGAACTAGATTATTGACTCTAGTAAACTCTTTGGGTGTTAGTCACATGGGGATGTGACCTTGAGTGTTAATCACATATCGATGTGAACTAGATTATTGACTCTAGTGCAAGTGGGAGACTGTTGGAAATATGCCCTAGAGGCAATAATAAATTGATTATTATTATATTTCCTTGTTCATGATAATCGTTTATTATCCATGCTAGAATTGTATTGATAGGAAACTCAGATACATGTGTGGATACATAGACAACACCATGTCCCTAGTAAGCCTCTAGTTGACTAGCTCGTTAATCAATAGATGGTTACGGTTTCCTGACCATGGACATTGGATGTCGTTGATAACGGGATCACATCATTAGGAGAATGATGTGATGGACAAGACCCAATCCTAAGCCTAGCACAAGATCATGTAGTTCGTATGCTAAAGCTTTTCTAATGTCAAGTATCATTTCCTTAGACCATGAGATTGTGCAACTCCCGGATACCGTAGGAGTGCTTTGGGTGTGCCAAACGTCACAACGTAACTGGGTGGCTATAAAGGTACACTACGGGTATCTCTGAAAGTGTCTGTTGGGTTGGCACGAATCGAGATTGGGATTTTGTCACTCCGTGTAAACGGAGAGGTATCTCTGGGCCCACTCGGTAGGACATCATCATAATGTGCACAATGTGACCAAGGGGTTGATCACGGGATGATGTGTTACGGAACGAGTAAAGAGACTTGCCGGTAACGAGATTGAACAAGGTATCGGTATACCGACGATCGAATCTCGGGCAAGTACCATACCGCTAGACAAAGGGAATTGTATACGGGATTGATTGAGTCCTTGACATCGTGGTTCATCCGATGAGATCATCGTGGAACATGTGGGAGCCAACATGGGTATCCAGATCCCGCTGTTGGTTATTGACCGGAGAACATCTCGGTCATGACTACATGTCTCCCGAACCCGTAGGGTCTACACACTTAAGGTTCGATGACGCTAGGGTTATAAAGGAAGTTTGTATGTGGTTACCGAATGTTGTTCGGAGTCCCGGATGAGATCCCGGACGTCACGAGGAGTTCCGGAATGGTCCGGAGGTAAAGATTTATATATAGGAAGTCCTGTTTCGGCCATCGGGACAAGTTTCGGGGTCATCGGTATTGTACCGGGACCACCGGAAGGGTCCCGGGGGCCCACCGGGTGGGGCCACCTGCCCCGGGGGGCCACATGGGCTGTAGGGGGTGCGCCTTGGCCTACATGGGCCAAGGGCACCAGCCCCTAGAGGCCCATGCGCCAAGATATAGGAAAAAGGGGAGAGTCCTAAAGGGGGAAGGCACCTCCGAGGTGCCTTGGGGAGGATGGACTCCTCCCCCCCTCTTAGCCGCACCCCTTCCTTGGAGGAAGGGGCAAGGCTGCGCCTCCCCCCTCTCCCCTGCCCCTATATATAGTGGAGGGGAGGGAGGGCATCCATACCTGAGCCCTTGGCGCCTCCCTCCCTCCCGTGACACCTCCTCCTCTCCCGTAGGTGCTTGGCGAAGCCCTGCAGGATTGCCACGCTCCTCCATCACCACCACGCCGTTGTGCTGCTGCTGGATGGAGTCTTCCTCAACCTCTCCCTCTCTCCTTGCTGGATCAAGGCGTGGGAGACATCGTCGAGCTGTACGTGTGTTGAACGCGGAGGTGCCGTCCGTTCGGCACTAGGATCATCGGTGATCTGAATCACGACGAGTACGACTCCATCAACCCCGTTCACTTGAACGCTTCCGCTTAGCGATGTACAAGGGTATGTAGATGCACTCTCCTTCCCCTCGTTGCTAGTCTCTCCATAGATAGATCTTGGTGACACGTAGGAAAATTTTGAATTTCTGCTACGTTTCCCAACAAACCTACCTTGAGAACCTCGTCATCTATGTCTGTTTGCACTACCGTGACATGTGTAGCGCGGCTGTCCTTCCTTCTCGGATCGCCAAGGAATGAGCTCCCTCTCCCGAACTATCTGCTATTGTGCCCAACGCTTCTTCACCCAATCACCACCATGCTGCTCCTCCCCCCCCCCCCCCCGCTACTGCCGCTAGGCCGAGGGACACACTCAGCGGCGTGCAGCGGATAGGAGGCAAGGCACGTGGGGAGGTTGATGGAGAGGGGTCATGCACCAGAGTGGTCGAGGTCGAGCAACCACCGAGATTGTTCGGGAGAGAGAAAGAGAATCTGACGAATGATGGGGACTGCGAGATCATGGGAGATCAAGCTCTTATATTCCTGATTTTGGGGCTGATTTTGTTTCCGTGTGAGTTGGGCTTGCGTTGATCAAATCAGCGGAGGGTGGGGCTGGCTATTCTTTCCATCGATCGATGGGTTACCCAACTGCATCTTCAGAAGTAGAGATAAATGATTTTTTATGGGAGAGATTACTGATGTTTTGGTAAGTAATGATTTGATTTGAACCAGTTAATGTATGGCGTTGTTTTGGGAAGGTGTTGATCTGATTGAGTTAATGCACGCGTCAAATGGGCCGGCCCAAGTAGGGCGCTGTGATGGGACGTGAAAGGTGGGCGAAAGATAGAAGTGGTGGTATGAGGTGGGAGTGAGGCGAGACTACCAACTCAAACATTAGGAGTAGAGATATCTATATTCCTGATCTCAATTCTCTCAAGATACATAGTGCATGTCACTGTACTACACATGCTTCCTCGTCATCCCACTAATTATTTCTGAAAAATGCTACTCCCTCCATCTCATAATATAAGAATGTTTTAGACATTAGTGTTGTGTCAACAGTCTTATATTATGGGACAGAGATATAGTATTTATATACTTAACTCATCACACATGCCACCTCATCAATTCACACTAACTATATTTCTCTCAGCATGCATGAAAATACTACTTATGTTCTATATGTACTCCCTTCATTTTTATTTACTCTATATTCTGTATATTAGATTTGTCTAAAATCAAACTTTATATGCTTTCAAAAGTTTATAGAAAAATATATTAACTTATACACCACTAAATCAATACCATTGGATTCATCATTGCATATATTTTCACATCGTATAAATTTGTTACTATAAATGCTTATATTATTTTCTACAAACTTGGTCAAACTTTATAAAGTTTGACTTAAGTTAAAGCTAACATCGTTTTTTTGAGACATGTCAAAGCTAACATATTGTCACGGGGTAGCCTTTTTTTTTAAGCACTATCACGGGGTAGCCAATTCGATTCTCGTCGAGAGCCCATTGTGCGTGTTTAGGCCCTGCTTCAACACTGAGATTCCTTACCAGATCATGGCCCAACCCAACCGGTTGAAAGCCTGGCCCATCGCGCAACCTCGGTTTTCCACATCTCCACGAGACCACTCCCATCTCTAGAACTTTCTTCCTTGCCTCCGCCTCCACCTCCACCTCCGCCCCCCTTCCTCCTCCAGCTCCAAACCCAGGAAACCCTCGCCTCCCCTCCCGGCGTCCTATTCCCGCCGCCCGAATCCCACCCCAACCGGACCCGAGCTAGAAGGAGGAGCAGAGCAAGATGCCCCCGAAGAAGGCGGCGGCGTCGAAGGCCGACGTCGCGAAGAAGCAGAAGGTCGTGGAGGACAAGACCTTCGGGCTCAAGAACAAGAACAAGAGCAAGAACGTCCAGAAGTACGTCCAGTCGCTGCACCAGTCCGTCCAGCCCAAACCCGACCCGACCAAGACCGCCGCCAAGGCACGGGGAACACTCAGATCGAAGCCGTCAATTCCCTCATCAGATGTTTGCTCCTCTGACCTTTTTTTCTTGTTTGTGGATGTGGATGCGCAGAAGAAGAAGGAGGAGGAGAAGGCGCGCGAGAAGGAGCTCAACGATCTATTCAAGGTCGCCGTCAGCCAGCCCAAGGTCCCCGTTGGTATGGCCTCCTCCCCTTATCACCCAGTTTTGAGCGTATAGGTCTCTTCTAGTGGATTTATTAAGAATCCCTTACTGTGGATATGAAGTTGTTGTGAATTGATATGTGGTGTATACGGTAGTGTGCAAGTGCTTCTGGTAATACTGGTGACTGGTGTTGATTTGTTCTAATGTAGGAAGGGTTTGGTCAGTTCTTTCTATGTAAACATGTTAGCTCTTTCAAGTCTTGCAGATTGCGATGTTTCATTACGATATTTTAGTACTGGTAGTTTGTTCAAAAGATTGCTATTCTTGTGACAGATGCTCATGCTTTGGTTGTGTGCTATTGTGCTTTGTGCAGGTGTCGACCCCAAGTCGATACTTTGTGAGTTCTTCAAGGCCGGACAATGTCAGAAGGGTTTTAAATGCAAGTTCTCACACGACCTGAATGTCCAAAGGAAGGGCGAGAAGATTGATATTTACAGCGACAAGCGCGATGGAGGTAAATAAATGATTGCTACTTCTTTTGTTTTGGAGTCATTCAATTTTCTCGGTAGAAATTCACATGTTCCTCTGTCATGTACAGAGGAAGAAGATACAATGGATGACTGGGACCAGGAGACCCTTGAGAAAGTTATTGCGTCAAAAAACGCAGAGTACCAGCAGAACAAACCTACTGATATTGTATGCACTATTCCGAAACTGTTATACACATTTTTCAAGCATTTCTCATTATATGATGTGTCACTTTCAACTTTCATTTTGCTCTAAAAGAATAAATAATTTGTACTAATGTTCTTGTTGGTAATATTTGTGCTAGATGATACTATATTGGTTCTATTTTACTCTTTATATTTTGTCTTCAATTCATGTTTTGCGCTCTTATCTTTAGAGGAATGTATGCATTTCAAATGGAAAGCAGTAGTGCCTTTTGCACCTATTATCATGCACTTACTGTGATGCCAATAAGTCATTTTTCCGCTGTATATGATTTTCAGTTAATTTTCTTTAATCTGGATGCAGACGCAGTTTCTTTTGGCCAATCAAATCAATGATTAGTTATTCTAGTTCCTAGAGCCACTATGGGCGCACCTGGTCTATTTTTACAAGTGATTAGATTGATACTTCCTCTGTAAACTAATGTAAGAGCGTTTAGATCACTAACTAAAGTAGTGTTCTAAACGCTCTTATATTAGTTTACGGAGGGAGTATAATCTAATTCATTGGCATGTTGTAACTTCTCTAGGCCGCAGTGTGGTTAAGATTTGTTGTTATCAAGGATTCCGAGTAGAGTTCTGTGACACATTGACTATACACAATCATAATCTCCAGAAGGAAGCAACATTATCACGTAGTAACTAAGTACACTTGCTATAATAAAACTCGGATAGTGGATGTACTCACTTGTATGGTATTGATACAAATTCTTCAGTTCTATGCTAATTAACATTTTTCATCGTGTTTGCACTTGTAACCCTGTTATGACGACATAATCAGTTTCTTGTCTTTCCATTTCTTGTTTTTTGTTGTTTAACTTGGCTGTTATAAACTTGCATTGTCTCACTATGCTTAAGGGACAACACTCATAGGACACCATCCCGAGTTAAAACAAAAATACAGTGCTGAGCACAGCATTATACGCTACTTACTTTCCTATTTATCAGATTCTGGCCCACCCCGTCGTCAAAGCGTTCTTGTTTTTAACAGGATGATGATTTTGCTAATTATTTTCCGCTGTAGGTTTGCAAGCACTTTCTTGATGCTGTGGAGAAGAAGCAGTATGGGTGGTTTTGGGTTTGTCCAAATGGCGGCAAGGAGTGCCGCTACAGGCATGCCCTTCCGCCTGGCTATATACTAAAGTCTCAGATGAAAGCCTTACTAGAGGAAGAGAGTAAGAAGGTTGCAATTGAAGATGAGATTGAAGATCAGGTAAGATGAAGATTAGCATAAATCCTTCCTGTCTGCAACAGTGAAACTATTGTTCTTTGTCTGTTGTCTAAATGACTTTATTGGCATTGCTGTGACATTCTCCACTCCTTGTTCATCTAACAGCGCAGAAAGGTTCAAACCACAACCCCTATGACTACAGAATTGTTCATGGAATGGAAAAGGAGGAAGGCAGAAGAAAAGGAAGCTGGTCTGGCGGCCTTGCGGGCGGATAGGGCTAAGAATGACCGTATGAGGTAATAACCTTATCTTCTTTTAGTGACATGTTTTGACCTGTGAGCCCTTGTGGTACCTAATGTAACTGTGATTGTTCTTGTATCCAGTGGCCGCGAGTTGTTCATGGCCGATGCAAGTGTGTTTATTGATGATGCTGAAGCATATGAAGTTTATGAAAGACGTGAAGAGCCACAAGCTAACCAGGAACAGGTTAAATTTCCCTCCTTTACTAAATCGGTCACTAGTGTGATAATCAAATACAAATGTCCTAGCATGATCAGATTGTGAGAGCAGAATGGGTCTTGGCCTTTAGAACAAGAAAGCTCTGATATAATTTCTGTTAAAAATACCTGGGGGCAGCCACACTCCCACTTAAATTTTGTCATAGTTTCTGCTGCCCTCAAAACTTCCAAAGTAGTCCCCTTGAAGTTGTCTGTTATGGACTAGATTTTCAGTTGAGAGAGGGCCATTGCCTCCAAGGTGGGGCAAGGTAGAAGGAGAATTCTTTCTATTTTCTTGCTTAACAATTTTTCTTGGCTACTCCTTTTTATAGAACATGACTCTGTTTAGCCTTTCCTAGTCTCTACCAGGACTCTGTTTTTTGGATTTTTTATGTAACGACCTAAATCATCTCAACTTAACTTAAATTCTGTAGTTGCTTACCGTACATATCGTGTGGTGTCAACTAGGACTCCTATAATGTAGCAATCCCGTCACAGCTAAATTAGACCCCAACAGGTTCCCTCCCGTGCACATGCTCTTTTAAACTACTTTAGACTATCCTGCCCCCTCGCGTAGCCCTGGAAAAATAGTTTTGAAGGTCATACTCTGCATATTTTCAAAGAAACTAATAGAAGAAGCATGTGAAGCTCCACTCCTGATGTGGTTTGTACTTTTTGTTACTTAAAAAGTTAAAATGCCTAAAACATAATTGGGCGACCCCAAGCAAGCTACCCATGTGTCCTCTTGCTAGTCAAAATTTTGATGAAGGGTTTTGTTGCCAATAAGGTTTGCCCAGTAGGGATGCGGTGGCGTTATTCTTTTGTTGTATGAAGTTGAATTGGTTCTTAATTGATATGTTTTGAGAATTTAAAACTACGTGGCTAAGATGTCAGAAATCTTGGTATCCAAATGGGGTGTTTGTTTTTACAATTTAAGGTTTGAGAAGGGGCTCCACGAAGGAATATCATCTAATTGTCATTCCAGTTTTATCCTGCATCTTATGTTACCTACTTACACCACAAAAGGCTACTTATTCTAGGGAGAATCAGAATAAATTAGGGGGGGGGGGGTTGATCCATCAACATCATGTTTAGTTGGCAATTCCCGTGAGGTATTATGCATGCTTGTTAAGAAATAAATTAATAGACAAAACTGTAACGACGGATCAAAGAAGTAATCTGTGACCACACTAAGATTTTGTTTGTGTTACATACTAACCTGAGATTATACTGTTTGAGATTCGTCCTGCATTTAATTTGGTACCATCATTTTAACTAGCTATATGATTTCTTGAAAACATAGTAAACTTGCTATATCTCCTAGCCTTTGGTATGTAAAAAAGGAAATAAGCAGGCCTGTAATCTACTCTGTGTGTGTGTGTGGGGGGGGGGGGGGTAGATCCATCAACATCATGTTTAGTTGGCAATTCCCATGAGGTATTATGCATGCTTGCTAAGAAATAAATTAATAGACAAAACTGTAAGGACGGATCAAAGAAGTAATCTGTGACCACACTAAGATTTTGTTTGTGTTACATACACACCTGAGACTATACTGTTTGAGATTCGTCTTGCATTTAATTTGGTAGCATCATTTTAACTAGCTATATGATTTCTTGAAAACATAGTTAACTTGCTATATCTCCTAGTCTTTGGAATGTAAAAGAGGAAATAAGCAGGTCTGTAATCTAGTGTTAAGAATTGGAATTCTATGCTGGAAAGTTTTTGTTACTTGCTAGTTTAAAGCGATTTGCTTTAGTGCATACATTAGTATGGAGTTTAATAGTACAACCAAAATGCTGGCTGATCTACACAAATGGTATTCTATACGTTAGTCTGTGTATTGATGTATATGTTTTAAACTTGCTTCCATAGGGCAAGAAAAGTCAGGATGAAGGTCCAAGCTCATCAACATCTAATGGCAAGGAGGCCGATGAGGAGCTGGATGATGAAGATATAGATGATGACGATGACCTCGACCTTGACGAATTAAATGAACTTGAAGCAAGCCTGTCGAGAACTTCCATTCAAATTCGAGAACCAGGTGAGGGGACATCATCTTGAACAGGGAGGTCATTGAGAAGTCGTACTCCATTTTTGCGCTCCAAATCGGCCTACTTGCTTTATTAGATACAGAAGGGTGGAGCATAGATGCAAGTGGACATTAGTTTCAAGTGACTATGATCATCATCTGTTTTGAGGGAGCGATGATTAACTGATGATGCCCAGTGTTAAGAACATGACATTTGATGTTTCCTGTGTTGCCTTGTTGTCTTTGTGGGAGTTATTTTGCTACTTTGTGAATAACAGCACCAACGTTTTTCTAGCCTTGTGCAAAACCTATATGGAAAACCTTGGTGCGGACCTATTTATAAGTGGTGGCCCAGGATTGTAGTCTTTTTATCCCCTTTGTTTAACAGAATTTGTGGATCTTAGATCACCTTGGGGTGTGTGTGTGCATCAAGAATCAGCACATTTCTGTTGGTTCCTTTTTTGTTCATTCCATTTTGCTTTTTTTTTATTTTTTACTACTTCCTCCGTCCCGAAATACTTGTCGAAGAAATGCATAAAAATGAATGTATCTAGAACTATAAAATACATTTAGATACATCCATTCCTCTGACCAGTATTTCTGGACGGAGGGAGTATTTGTTCCGCGATCTGCTCAATGCCGTGATACGTTAATGTGGCGTATCTTGGAGAACCAGGGCTTATTCAGATGTCAGAATGTAACAGCTTCGCAACTTTATGCCTCAATATCGTCTCGTGATTCTCGTCCAAAGCCCGACTGGTGCTACGAGCCTACGAGGCACCCCGTCCCTATTGCTGCAGGTCCAACGAGCAGAACGGGTAGCAGCGTGTGTAACTGTAACTTAAGCCCTAGGCAGAGTTGCATTCTCCCTGGCCCAGCTCAACTTTTGTCGAGTGTACTTTTGACGAGTGAGTGAGTACATCGGCCAGTTGTGTCACTGAGAGGACACAGGTGATTACAGCGATATGGTTGATCGATGGCGTGTCCGTGACTCTGCTTCGAGGCACACCCTCCATTCCACAATGTACTGCACATAGTTTGTTCTTCAAATCAAAAATCACAAAGTTTGATCAGGTTTATTAAGAAAAATATCAACAATAATATGAAAGTCTATCTTTTGTTTTATGCAGTCATATGAATTTGATGATGAGGGTTGCTACGTGTCGGTCGGTGAATATAATATATAGTGCGCACACTCGTACGTACTTGAGATTTTTTTTTCCGGTAAAGTGGAGCCACAAGAACCGGAGTGCACATACATACATATATATTTGGCATCCTGCTGCTCAACTTAGCATCTCTTTCCGGGTAAATCTGGCTTTGATCGATCCACATTAGACATTATTAGTCGGAGCATCTGAAAGACCGGGAACGAACCGAAAGGCGGGAAAGCCCTGCTACTTTTCGGCAGCAATATTAATTGCGTGGTGCATTTAGTAGAATCCCTATAAAGACTTATATTTAGGAACGAAGGGAGTATGTCGGACACACAACAACACGTACTCCCTTCGTCTGAGAATACTTGTCATCAAAATGAATAAAAAAATATGTACCTACAATTAAAATACATCTAGGTATATCCTCTTTTATTCATTTTGATGACAAGTATTTCCGGACGAAGGGAGTACGTACTTAGAATTTGCACTTTGCTGCGGCGACTGGCTTCTCATTTCTTCTTGGCGCCGGCGGGCGCGGCTGGCGGTTTGGCGGTCCCGCCTTTCTTGCCGCCCGCATCGCAGACGAGCCCCGACGCCGTGGCCACGGCGGCCCTACGATGTGCTTGGCGATGCTCTCCTTGACCTGGCCCCGCCGCGGCAGCGGGTTCCCCGACGGCGTCTTGCAGATGCAGCGGTTGGCCGGAGCGCGGCAGCTAGTCGACATTGCTGAATTGCAGAGGTGTACTAGCTGCTTGCTCACCCTCTGCGGCTGCGCTCTCTCTAGCCTGGTCAGGGAGGGAGGGAGTGTTTTGAGGATGAAGTTGGCACCAGCCGATCGAGTTTAAATAGTGAAGCAAAAGGGGTAGCCAAGGATGGATGGATGGATGCATGAGCCCACTGCACCAACCGGCCGTGGCTGGGGATGGATGAGGAGAAGCCGGGGAGGACCGGGCCGGGGGGTGACTTGGACTCGGGAGTGTGGACTGACAGTCAAGGCCGTGGTGGCACTCTCTTGTTTGACTCGAGTGGCAAGCCGGGGCCGGGCCGGGGGCAGGTGGTGGCCGGCGAGGAGCGAGCGTGCCGTGGTGTTGTCAGTACATGGAAAGGTCGGTCGGAGATGGGAGGTAGCGAGGTTCCAGCATGCGGGAAAGCTCAACACGCAGATCGTGGCCCGTGCCATTCGTTGGGCAGCACATATGGGCATGTTTGGTTGCCATTGTGAACAGTTCCTGCATCGCATACATTTCTCAACCCAGCCTGGTTGAGTAAAAACAGGCCTTAATACGCCATGTGTAAGTTGTTTGGTTGCCTGTATCTAGTGTTCCTGCATTAGGTAGTACGCAAGTGCACTTTGTTTGGTTGCCTGCATTGGCCCTAGCGGCACATGAACACGGCGTTTGGTTGCATACGGCGTACATATTGTGCTTACCTTGTACCCTAGTTGGTGAGCTTACCCACAATGATCACACCTAGCACACCAACGCCACAACACAACAATGACGATGAACTGGGCGAAGATAATGAAGTTCTTCAGCTTCAGCCCAAATTGACGATCCACCTTAGCACCTTCCACTTTGACACCTCCAACCTTGACACTGTCAACACTGCTGCCTCCATGTTTACACATCCAATTGGAGTAAGCTTGTTCTGCTGCATGCCTAGTCTTGAACCCTCTATAGCTGTTGTTGCTATACGATACCACTTGTGCATTGGCTTCTTCCCATGAACTATAAACCCCTAGAGCCTCGATGAACACGACATATCACTTGCCCTAGCAATGCACAAGAGCAACAGTTGAAGCAGCAAATCAATGAAGCACATAAGTAGCAAGCAAAGTAGCACACAAACAACAATGGAGCAGAAGAGAATTAAAGCATGCATGATCATACATCATAGCAAGTTCAACCTAGCACTACCTTGGTGTTAACCTACCACCACATCCAAAAGAGGGTGTCGTCCTACCACCGCAAGTTCACCATCAGCGTGAGGGGTTAGTATATACCACCTCACTAAAATATACAGACCATCATTTTTTTCAGCCCTAGCTACACAAAATGTACATCGTCATCGTCGTCGTCGTCGCCACCGCCATCGCCATCGGGGATCATGCACGCTCACAGGCAGCACTACTCTAGTAGTAGTGCTCGCCCAGCCAGCTCCTGAGCCACAGCACCCTGTGAGCGTCTGTCATGGCAACGAACCTAACACCCTGGGCCTTGTTGTCAAGCAGGTGGCTGAGAGCTGCCATGAGACCCTCGCGCTGAAGCCACCCTGGGTCATGACAACGCCATATATGTCAGGGTGGACGTCGAGGGGTTTGCCCTCCCTGATGGCTGTTGCCACCTCCATCACTGCCTCTGTCATGCTGCAAAAGACATTGATTTTCTCCTCCATCAGGCCTCCTCTCTTCCTCTTCCTATCATGGACGGGGTCAAATGGCTTGTCGAAGGGCTTCGCAGCTGGCTTGTCAAGGCCATCAAGGACCTCTACGTCCGGGGTCCCAGGAAAGTCTGGCATGGGAGAACCAAGAGGCTCCCCCAAGCCCATGGCATGCTTCCCAGTTGCCAGCCCGCAGGAGAAGATGTGCTGCATCTGGCTGTAGTTTTGTATGGGTGTGTTGAGGAACTCAGCATTCCTTGGGTGGTCCTAAGAATGAAACACAAGTGTTGTTAGTTGCAATTAGGACTAGGCAATGGTGGACAGTATAAAAAGGAGGAGGGCTGTGAGCTAACCGCGACATGGCCGGCGTAGTGCTCTGCCTCTGAGGGAGTCCTGGATAAGGGGGTATCCGGACAGCCGGACTATATACTTTGGCCGGACTGTTGGACTATGAAGATACAAGATAGAAGACTTCGTCCCGTGTCCGGATGGGACTCTCCTTGGCGTGGAAGGCAAGCTTGGCGATTCGGATGTAGATCTCCTTCTCTGTAAACCGACCCTGTGTAACCCTAGCCCCCTCCGGTGTCTATATAAACCAGAGGGTTTAGTTCGTAGGACAGAACAACAATCATACCATAGGCTAGCTTCTAGGGTTTAGCCTCTCTGATCTCGTGGTAGATCAACTCTTGTAATACTCATATCATTAAGATCAATCAAGTAGGAAGTAGGGTATTACCTCCATCGAGAGGGCCCGAACCTGGGTAAACATCGTGTCCCCAGCCTCCTGTTACCATTAGCCTTAGACACACAGTTCGGGACCCCCTACCCGAGATCCACCAGTTTTGACACAGACATTGGTGCTTTCATTGAGAGTTCCTCTGTGTCATCGCTGTAAGGCTCGATGGCTTCTCCAATCTTCAAAAATGCCGTCCTGGGTGAGACTTTTCTCCCCGGACAGATCTTCATGTTCGGCGGCTTCGCATTGCGGGCCAACTCGCTTGGCCATCTGGAGCAGACCGATAGCTACGCCCCTGGCCATCAGGTCAGGTTTGGAAACCTAAACTACACTGCCGACATCCGCGGAGACTTGATCTTCGACGGATTCGGGCCCATGTCAGGAGTGCCGAACGATCACGACGTGCATGACCTAGATCAGCAGTCAGACAGTATTTGGAACAACACACCTGCTACAGCTCCGGACTTCGTTCTAGAGCAGGTCGTGCCTTCCGAGGACGGGTGGATGGACCCCGCCCCGAAGGCCGCACACTCATCGGCTTTGGAGCCGAACACAGACTCCTCTCCTAAGGAAATCTGTATTTCCGGACCCTCGGACTTGTCTTCGGCCGTATGTTCCGGACCGCGCGCATCCGGGCCCATCGAATCTAACTGGACTCCAGTTATGGAGTTCATCGCCGCGGATATCTTTCAGCACTCGCCCTTCGGAGACGTGCTAGATTCATTAAGGTCTCTCTCTCTATCAGGAGACTCCTGACCGAACTATGTCCGTCTCGAGTGGGAAGCTGGCGACGAAGAAATTCGTTACCCACCCACCACCCACTTAATAGCCACGGTCGATGACTTGACCGACGTGCTTAACTCCGATTCCGAAGACATCGACGGTATAGACGACGATGCGGGAGAAGAACAGGAACCACCGCCCACAGGGCGCTGGACTGCCACCTCTTCATATGATATATATATATATATATATATATATATATATATATATATATAATACTCCCAAAGAAACCAATGGCGATGAGGCAATGGGAGATAACCCCTCGGGGAAGAAATCAAAACATGGGCATCATCGGCGCCGCTCCAAGCCCGCCACAACAACACCGACACTGGAGAAGAAAATCCAGATGGTGCTGAAGAGGAATACGATCCTGATCAACCCACCTTCGAGCAAGCCGAACAGGAACACGAGCAGGCTAGCCCAGACGAACAGGCGACAGACGGATACTTGGAGGACGATAACTATATGCCTCCCTCCGAAGACGAGGTGAGCCTCGGTGACGACGAATTCGGCGTACCAGAGGATCCCATAGAGCAGGAGTGCTTCAAGTGCAGGCTTATAGCCACTGCAAGAAGCCTGAAAAAGAAGCAGCAGCAGCTCCAAGATGACCAAGATCTGCTCGTAGACAAATGGACCGAAGTCCTGGCGGCCGAGGAATACGGACTCGAGCCCCCAAGTAGGGGATACCCAAAGCACAAACCGCTAGAAGAAGAGGCCGAAGAGCCTGAACTTCCAGCACAAGATGAGGCTGACCGGCCACCCCGTGGCCGGGATAAAATGACATATCAGGCCGGACACCAGCCCGCACCCCCACGCCGGTTCACTACGGCCCGGGGCAATACGCAGGACCTGCGAGACATATTGGAAAACAACGCAGGACAACCAAGATCGATCTACGGATCACGGGGGCGCGCCACAGCTCATGACACCGATCGTCATGCCGGATACAATACTGATAAATCCGGCCGGGCCGGACATAACTGACCCGACCTAATCGGACTACGCCGCGACATAGCCCGGCACAGAGGCGCCGCACACCCCCTCTGCTTCACTGATGAAGTAATGGAACATGAATTCCCAGAAGGATTTAAACCCATCAACATCGAGTCATACGATGGCACAACAGACTCCGCGGTGTGGATCGAAAATTTTCTTCTCCACATTCACATGGCCCACGGTGATGACCTACATGCCATCAAGTATCTCCCACTCAAGCTTAAAGGGCCAGCAAGACACTGGCTGAATAGCCTGCCAGCAAACTCCATTGGCAGTTGGGAAAATCTTGAGGACGCATTCCTCGATAACTTCCAGGGCACCTACGTGCGACCATCGGATGCTGATGACTTAAGTCACATTACCCAACAGCCCGGAGAGTCAGCTAGGAAATTCTGGACTCGGTTCCTAACTAAAAAGAACCAAATTGTCGACTGTCCGGACGCCGAGGCCCTGGCGGCCTTTAAGCATAATATCCGTGACGAATGGCTTGCCCGACACCTCGGCCAAGAAAAACCGAAGACCACCCTCACGATACTAATGACCCGCTTTTGCGCGGGTGAGGACAGCTGGCTGGCTCGCAGTAACACCGCGCCAGGAAACCCTGGCACTTCAGATATCCGTGACAGTAACAGAAAGCCACGGCGCAACAGACACAAGCGTCGAAACAATGGCGATAATGCTGAGGATACGGCAGTCAATGCCGGATTCAACAACTCCAAATCCGGTCAGCGGAAGAAGCTGTTCAAAAGAAACATTCCGGGATCGTCCAGTCTGGACCGCATACTCGACCGCTCGTGCCAGATTCACGGCACCCCCGATAAACCAGCCAATCACACTAACAGAGATTGCTAGGTGTTCAAATAGGCCGGTAAGATAAATGCCGAGAACAAGGACAAGGGGCTGCACAACGATGATGACGAGGAGCCCCGACGTCCGAACACTGGAGGATAGAAGAAATTGCATCCCCAGGTAAAAACGGTGAACACGATCTATGCCGCTCACATCCCCAAATGGGAGCAAAAACGTGCACTCAGGGATGTCTATGCGATGGAGCCCGTCGCCCCAAAATTCAACCCATGGTCATCCTGCCCGATCACCTTTGATCATAGGGACCATCCCATCAGCATCCGTCATGGCGGCTCAGCCGCATTGGTCCCTGACCCAATCATCGATGGATTCCACCTCACGTGAGTTCTCATGGACGGTGGCAGCAGCCTGAACCTGCTTTATCAGGACACAGTGCGTAAAATGGGCATCGATCCGTCACGGATCAAACCCACTAAAACTACCTTCAAAGGTGTAATTCCAGGGGTAGAGGCCCGCTGCACGGACTCAATAACACTCGAAGTGGTCTTCGGATCTCCAGATAACTTCCGAAGCGAGGAGTTAATCTTTGATATCGTCCCTTTCTGTAGCGGCTACCATGCACTACTTGGATGAACCACGTTCGCTCGATTCAATGCGGTACCACACTATGCATACCTCAAGCTCAAAATGCCAGGACCTCATGTGGTCATAACAGTCAATGGAAATACAGACTGCTCCCTCCGTACGGAAGAGCACACTGCGGCCCTCGCGGCAGAAGTACAAAGCAGCCTCCTCCGACAAATAGCCAATTCGACAACGACAACCCCGAACACCGTCAAGCGAGTCTAGAGTACCCCGCAACAGGACCGTCAGGCACACCAGGAGCTCGATTAGCAATCCGGCCTCCACCCCAGCCCCATTCAGGCGGCGTTCGTGCCACGCATACATAAATACGTGCTCAAAATACCATGGGCATAGGTGGAGGTGAGACGACAATGCGGCCGGAGTGCGGCTCAGCCGCCATGAGGCCCGCATACCATTTTTTCTTTTTTTTCAGGACCCCACTTTCAGGCAGCCCCTTCAAAGAGATCGGATAACCGGACTCACTACAGAGGGGACACCAAGGAGGCAAGAGGCTTTGCACACAAGGGAATACTCAGGTGGTCTTCTTCAATGATCGTTATACCTGTTCTTACATACCCATACCGGTTCTTCTGGACGAGCACCTCAGTAGAGAAAGCCGAAAATTAACCGTCATGATGCGGCGAGAGCTGGTCGCTGTTCGCGAGGTACTAAATCCCTAAAGATTTCTTTCCGCTTAAGGCGAGGAATCGGCCTTGCCCGATTTAGGCGTGTATAACGCCGCAGTTCGGCCTTCCGAATACTAGGGGCTTAGTGAGAGTTATAAAGCCAAATAGTTCGATTGCCTTGTTCGCTGCGCTAAACACCTCCTTAAAGGAGCAAGAATTTGGAAAAAAGAGTGTTTGGATTTTCCACGAACACCCCAGTACTAGTTACAAGGGGGCGGAAGCCGACGACTGGCCTACTTTCAGATTTTGATAAACAACCGCAGAGAAGGTAATATTTTAAATCAAACAAAGCGTTATATAGCGCAATCAAACTCCTCCTTATATTACACAGACGACATGAGTACATTTACTCAAAAAATATGTTCTTAGGACATTCATTTGCCACAAGTCGAGCGCCTTTCATAATGCCATCATAATATTTTTCGGGGTAGCGATGCTCCTTGCCCTTCGGGGGTCCATCCTTCACGAGCTTCTCAGCATCCAGTTTGGCCCAATGCATCTTCGCGCGGGCAAGGGCCCGTCGGGCACCCTCAATACATACAGACTGCTTGATAACTTCTAGCTGTGGACAGGCATGCACCATCCGCTTCACCAGGCTAAAGTAGCTGCCGGGCAGGGGCTCGCCAGGCCACATCCGGACTATGAGGTCCTTCATGGCCTGTTCGGCCGCATTGTGGAGTTCGACCAACTGCTTCAGTTGGTCACTTAGAGGCATCGGGTGTTTGGCCCCAGTATATTGGGACCAGAACAGCTTCTCCGTGGAGCGCCCCTCTTCAGCGCGATAGAACTCCGCGACATCCGAAATGCTGCATGGCAGATCTGCGAATGCCCCTGGAGAGCTCCGGATTAGTGTAAGTACAAGAAATGACTCCTCCACATGCTTGCTTTGCATAAAGAATGCCTTACCCTCCGCTATCTTCTTGGCCGCCCGGATTTCCTGGAGGGCCTTTTGGGCTTCGGCCTTGGCGTCGGCCGCGCTCTAGAGGGCCATCGCAAGCTCAGACGCTTGCGTCTTGAAGTCATGCTCCAAGGAGTCGAACTTCTTGCCGAACTCCTGGAGCTCTTACTGTACTTCTCCCACCTGAGCATCTTGCTTCTCGCGCTCGGTGCGCTCCGTATTCGCCTTGGCTTCGGCTGCGGACAGCGCTTCCTTCAGGGCTGCCACTTCGGTCGCGGTCCCTATCAAAAGCCATGATGTTTTTTTACCATTACCAACTTTTTATCCTCTATAAGACATATGGACGGGGTTTCACTTACCTTTGTTCTCCTCGAGCTGCTTCTTTACGAGGCCGAGCTCTTCTTTGGCCTGCCCCAGTTTGCGCTTGAGTCCGGCAACCTCAGCCGTGCACGCAGCGGCGGTCAGCAGCAGTGCCTGTTTGTTCATACAGACAAGTACTATTAGCTTTCTGTGTTTTTTTAGTTGACCCTCAGTTTGGCTTTTCTTTCCGAATACCAACCAGAGTATCAGAGGCTACTGTCTATCGGGTGATATTTCCTCACACTCTTTTACCTCAAAGCCTGTTAGCAGGCTGGTGCAGGCTTCGGTCAATCCGCTCTTGGCGAACCAAACCTTCTCAATCACCGTACTCATAAGCGTACGGTGTTCATCGTCGATGGAAGCGCCTCGAAGCACTTCCAACAAATTATCCGATGCCTCCGGCTAGGCGGAGGTCATCGGCACGGCCGGCTCGCCCTCCTTCGCGAGGGACTGCTTACTGGAATCCGGAGCCTTTGTAGGCTCCGGCGCAGTAACCGGCTGGGAGCCAGACTTGCTGTGGCTCCCGTCAGCATAATCCATGGGGGTCTCACCCCCCATGTGTCAGGCGCCCGAGATTTTTCCTTGGGGCGTCTTCGGAACCATCGCCTCCTGCTCTGGCATCCTCCGGGGCAACACCTCGGTGTCATCCGAAGGTCCTGGGGAGGTGGCCGTCGGGAGTGAATTCATCTCCGACTCGTTCAGAGATTCCTCCGAAGAGGACTCCCCGAGACTGGACCCGGCCGGACTGCATATACGTGTCCGGCGTCATTATAAATCATGAGGTCAAAGTCGCACAGAAAATATTATGGAATGCGAATACTTACGACCTCGGTGGGGGTTTGCCCCTAGGTAGCAACTCCTCGTTGCTGTAGGCGGCAGTAGTGGAGTGATCTGGAAGGGACGCCTTTCCCTTCTTCGACATCCCGGCCTCCCCCGACGGGGCGACCTTCCTTTTCTTCTCCTCCCTAGCATAGGGAGGGGGCATCTCTTCATGTCCCGCGTCTTCAGGGGGGGGGGATCTTCCTCGTCATCTTCGGATGACGATTCTATCACGGCTTTGCGCCGGAGACCTTTTCTGGTCCCTGCAGCCACCTTCTTGGACCCTTCGGCCCCCTCAGTTGAGGCGGCCTTCCTCTTTCTCTCCTCCCTTTCGTGGGAGGAGTGCGCCTCGTCATCTTCTGGCGAGGCGTCCTGTGCGGCCTCGCGCCGGAGACCCTTCCGGGCCCCCGCGGCCTTCTTTTCGGCCTTTTTCTCCAGCACCTTGTAAGGCGCCGGAACTAGCATCTCCGCTAGGAGTGCGTCTACTGGGTCCTCAGGCAATGGAGCCGGGCAGTCAATCCGCTCCGCCGTCTCCACCCAATCCTGTTCGGTCAGCATGGTGACTTAAAGATCCTCCCACGAATGTACTAGGGAGGGAACATCTTATAACAATCAGAGGACTTACCGGACTGGCGAGGCGCTTTGCGCTGAGCCCACGGTCCTCGGAAAGGGGAGGAGGAACTTCACCGGTCTTGAACAGCACCTTCCAGATTTCTTTGTGCGTAGTGTCGAAGAGCTCTAGTAGCATCTGGTGTTCGGCCGGGTCGAACTCCCACATATCAAATGCCCGTCTTTGACACGGGAGAATCCAGCGAACGAGCATGACCTGGACCACGTTGACGAGCTTGATCTTCTTGTCCCTCATACTTCTAATACAGGTCTCGAGTCCGGTCAGCTCCGTGGGTTCGCCCCAGTCCAGGCCCTTCTTCTCCCAAGAAGTGAGCCGCATGGGGATTCCGGATGTGAATTTGGGGGCCGCCACCCAGTTGGCGTCGCGCGACTCGGTGATGTAGAACCACCCTGGTGGCCACCCCTTTATGGTCTCCACGAAGGAGCCGTCAAGCCATGTGATGTTCGGCATCTTGCCCACCATGGCACCTCCGCACTCCACCTGTTGACCGCTCACGATCTTCGGCTTCACGCAGAAGATTTTCAACCACAGGCCGAAGTGAGGCTTGATGCGGAGGAAGGCCTCGCACACGACGATGAACGCTGAGATGTTGAGGACGAAATTTGGGGCCAGATCGTGAAAATCTAGCCCGTAGTAGTACATGAGCCCGCGGACAAACGGGTGGAGTGGAAATCCTAGTCCGCGGACGAAATGAGGGAGAAATACTACTCTGTCCCAAGACTTCAGAGTGGGGGTAATCTGTCCCTCTACCGAAAGCCTGTGCGCGATGCTCTCGGCCAGGTATCCGGCCTCCCGAAGCTTGGTGATGTTCTCCTCTGTGACGGAGGAGGCCATCCACTTGCCTCCCGCTCCGGACAGGTTGTGGTCCTACGGAGAAGGTGAGAACTTGGGCGCTGGAGCTCGAGGGTGCGAGAACAGATGAGAAAAGGAGGAAGAAGGCATGGGTAAAAATGGGAGATCTCTGTCCCTTTATAAAGGCGATGTAGAATGTGCGCCTCCCCACTTGCCTCTCGAAATCTCTTATTTTCCCAAGCGCCTCGATTGATGGCGCTGGTTGGGTTACCCATACCCGTATTGATGGAGATCCCGTGATAAGGGGACACGATCTCTGCTTTGACAAGACGTGCCAAAGAAACCGCCTCGCAATGTGTGCGGAAGCAGGTTGTAGAAAACGGGTCGAATAATTACCGAGCCGTGGCATGATGTCACACTACGAAGAGTTGTCAGCAGATTAGATTCTTGGATTATTATTCTCTCTACGGTGGTATATGGAATTTATCTTGCAGAGCTGGACACGGTCACTATGTTCGGAACTTATCTTGAAGTATTCGGAGATGGAACCCACCTCGCAATGCCGAAGACAATCTATGCGCCGGACTCATCGTCATTGAAGCCTGGTTCAGGGGCTACTGAGGGAGTCCTAGATAAGGGGGTATCCGGACAGCCGGATGATAACCCACAAGTATAGGGGATCGCAACAGTTTTCGAGGGTAGAGTATTCAACCCAAATTTATTGATCCGACACAAGGGGAGCCAAAGAATATTCTCAAGTATTAGCAGCTGAGTTGTCAATTCAACCACACCTGGAAACTTAGTATCTGCAGCAAAGTATTTAGTAGCAAAGTAATATGATAGTGGTGGTAACGGTAACAGAAGTAAAGACAGCAAAAGTAATGTTTTTGGTATTTTGTAGTGATTGTAACAGTAGCAACCGAAAAGTAAATAAGCGAGAACCAGTATATGGAAAACTCGTAGGCACCGGATCAGTGATGGATAATTATGCCGGATGCGGTTTGTCATGTAAAAGTCATAACATAGGGTGACACAGAACTAGCTCCAATTCATCAATGTAATGTAGGCATGTATTCCTAATATAGTCATACGTGCTTATGGAAAAGAACTTGCATGACATCTTTTGTCCTACCCTCCCGTGGCAGCGGGGTCCTATTGGAAACTAAGGGATATTAAGGCCTCCTTTTAATAGAGAACCGGAACAAAGCATTAGCACATAGTGAATACATGAACTCCTCAAACTATGGTCATCACCGGGAGTGGTTCCGATTATTGTCACTTCGGGGTTGCCGGATCATAACACATAGTAGGTGACTATAGACTTGCAAGATAGGATCAAGAACACACATATATTCATGAAAACATAATAGGTTCAGATCTGAAATCATGGCACTCGGGCCCTAGTGACAAGCATTAAGCATAGCAAAGTCATAGCAACATCAATCTCAGAACATAGTGGATACTAGGGATCAAACCCTAACAAAACTGACTCGATTACATGATAAATCTCATCCAACCCATCACCATCCAGCAAGCCTACGATGAAATTACTCACGCACGGCGGTGAGCATCATAAAATTGGTGATGGAGGATGGTTGATGATGACAACGGTGACGAATCCCCCTCTCCGGAGCCCCGAACGGGCTCCAGATCAGCCCTCCCGAGAGAGATTAGGGCTTGGCGGCGGCTCCGTATCATAAAACGCGATGATTTCTTCTCTCCGGTTTTTTTCTCCACGAAAGCCAATATATGGAGTTGGAGTTGGCGTCGGAGGGCCACCAGGGGGCCCACGAGGTAGGGGGGCGCGCCCTAGGGGGGCGCCCCCCACTCTCGTGAACAGGGTGTGGGCCCCCTGGTCTTCATCTTTGGCGAGGATTTTTTATTATTTTTTCTAAGATGTTTCGTGGAGTTTCAGGTCATTCCGAGAACTTCTATTTTCTGCACATAAAACAACATCATGGTAATTCTGCTGAAAACAACGTCAGTCCGGGTTAATTCCATTCAAATCATACAAGTTAGAGTCCAAAACAAGGGCAAAAGTGTTTGGAAAAGTAGATACGACGGAGACGTATCAACTCCCCCAAGCTTAAACCCTTGCTTGTCCTCAAGCAATTCAGTTGACAGACTGAAAGAGAAAAAGAAAAAAATTTACAAACTCTGTTTGCTCTTGTTGTTGTAACATGAAAAGCCAGCATTCAAGTTTCAGCAAATATTATGAACTAACCATACTAACAATAACACATAGGTCTCACAATTACTCATATCAATAGCATAATCAGCTAGCGAACTATAATAACAAAACTCGGATGACAAGAATTTCTCGAAATAATCATAACATGATATAACAAAATGGTATCTCGCTAGCCCTTTCTGAGACCGCAAAACGTAAATGCAGAGCACCTTTAAAGATCAAGGACTGACTAAACATTGTAATTCATGGTAAAAGAGATCCAGTCAAATCATACCCAATGTAAACCAATTATAATGAATGCAAACGACAATGTGCTCTCCAGCGGGTGATTTTTAATAAGTAGGATGATGACTCAACATAAAAGTAAATAGATAGGCCCTTCGCAGAGGGAAGCAGGGATTTTTAGAGGTGTTAGAGCTCGGTTTTAAAATAGAGATTGAATAACATTTTGAGCGGCATACTTTTGCTATCAACGCAATAACTATGAGATGATGATATCTTCCATGCTAAACAAATTATAGGCGGTTCCCAAACAGAATGATAAAGTTTATACTCCCCCTCCTCCACAAGCATCAATCCATGGCTTGCTCGAAACAACGAGTGCCTCCAACATTCAACGGGTCCCAGGGGGAGTTTTGTTTGCAATTATTTTGATTTAGTTTGCATAAAGCATGGGAATGGGCATCCCGGTGACCAGCCATTTTCTCGTGAATGAGGAGCGGAGTCCACTCC
Organism: Triticum aestivum; assembly: GCF_018294505.1. NCBI lineage: Eukaryota > Viridiplantae > Streptophyta > Magnoliopsida > Poales > Poaceae > Triticum > Triticum aestivum. Next base: position 621,207,570 of record NC_057801.1, read on the forward strand.
TCTTGAGAATAACCGCCTAACATGGAAGACAAGGGCAACCCTAGTTGAAACATGAGCTGCTCGAGCATACAAAACAGAATTTCATTTGAAGGTTTGGAGTTTGGCACATACAAATTTACTTGGAACGGCAAGTAAATACCGCATATAGGTAGGTATAGTGGACTCATATGGAACAACTTTGGGGTTTAAGGAGTTTGGATGCACAAGCAGTATTCCTGCTTAGTACAGGTGAAGGCTAGCAAAAGACTGGGAAGCGACCAACTGGGAGAACGACAACAGTCGTAAACATGCATTAATATTAATTTATGCCGAATACAAGCAGGAGTAGGATATAATCTACCATGAACATAAATATCATGAAGGCTATGTTGATTTGATTCAACTACATGCATGAACATGTGCCAAGTCTAATCACTTAATTCATTTAAAGGAGGATACCATCCCATCATACCACATCATAATCATTCTAATAGCATGTTGGCACGCAAGGTAAACCATTATAACTCATAGCTAATCAAGCATGGCACAAGCAACTATAATCTCTAAATGTCATTGCAAATATGTTTACTTCATAATAGCTAACTCAGGAATGATGAATCATCATATTTACAAAAACAAGAGAGGTCGAGTTCATACCAGCTTTTCTCATCCCAATAAGTCCATCATATATCATCATTATTGCCTTTCACTTGCACGACCAAACAATGTGTATAGTAATAAGAGTGCACGTGCATTGGACTAAGCTGGAATCTGCAAGCATTCAATAAACAGGAGAAGACAAGTAATATGGGCTCTAAGTTAAATAAACAATCATGCATATAAGAGCCACTTCAACAATTTAATCAGGGTCTTCTCCTACTAACCCCCAAAGAAAAGAAAAGAAATAAAAACTATTTACACTGGAAAGCTCCCAACAAGCAAAAGAAGAACGGGAAATATTTTTGGGTTTTCTTTTTAGTCCTACAACAAAGAAATAAACTACTACTATCTTTTTTGTTTTTTCTTAAGGTTTATTAAACACACAAGAAGAAAGCAGGAAAAAGAAAATAAAATAGCATGGATATTACAGTGAAAGAGTATGAACACCGACATCTAGCAATGAGTGTGTGTGAACATGAATGTAATGTCGGTGGGAAATACGTACTCCCCCAAGCTTAGGCTTTTGGCCTAAGTTGGTCTATTGCCAGGGATAGCCTGGCGGATACCCGTAGGTGAAGCTGGGGTCGTACTGCGATGTAGCGGCTATCGCCTCCTGAGCTGCAGCGTGGCGTCGAGTAGCCTCCGCTCTCTTCTCGTACTCATCTGCCTCCTCTCTGGTAATAATATATCTTCCTTTTGTCTGAGAATCAAAGAAGGCAGGAGCAGGAAGAGTAATATGGACTACATGCCCTTTGTTAAAGATTAGCCGATACTAGAGAGGTGGTTCAGTCCTCTCAACAAACTGGTGGGAAACCATAGAATCAAAATCTAAATAGGTAGGGGGTAACTCCATATCACCCTCATGAATGTCTATCTCAAGAAAATTAGCTAAGCGGGTTGCATAAATTCCTCCAAAGAAATCTCCGTTATATCTGTTGTGATGCAACCTACGAGCTACGATGGCTCCCATATGATAAGATTGGTCTCCTAACACAGCACTTCTGAGAATGCTGAGATCAGGGGCACACATGTGACATGCTTCATCCTTAGCATTAATGCATCTACCTATAAAGAGAGCAAAATAATGTAAAGCAGGAAAGTGAACTCTCCCTAAAGTGGCTTGTGTTATATCTCTAGATTCCCCCACAGTTATTCTAGCAAGAAAGTCTCTATATTCTGATTTAGGGGGATCCCTGACACTACCCCATGATGGAAGTTTGCAAGCAGAAGTGAAATCCTCTAAGTCCATGGTATAAGATTTGTCATAAAGGTCAAACATGACTGAAGGAGAATTATGCGAAGATGAAAACTCAAACCTCCTCACAAATGAACTTGTGAGATCATGATACTGGGGGCATTTGTCAGCTTCAAAGTCCTCAAGACCGGCGTTACACAAATATGTGCTAAATTCTTCTTTGATTCCCACTTGATTAAAGTTTTCCGAAGGACATTCACAGGGCCTCACAGGAGCGTCTCTTGGTGGTTCCTCATTAGCATCACGCATTGCAAGCCTGGGACCTTGCTTCCTTGAAGGACCACCTTGGAACATCCTCCTAAACATATTGTTTCCTCTAAAAAATTTCTGAAATTTTTAGTAACTTTTCAAATAAAAGTGAACCAACTTCAATAAAATTGATAGCAACTACTCCCACAAGTGCCTAGGGCCTATATCAAGCATTAGAAGTACTTGGAACCATATGAATTTGACATGAAAGCTCAAGGACATGGTCACCTTAGCAGCATAAATTTGCAATGAATAGAGCACTAGAACGAAAACTAATTGGACCAATGGAGGAGTCACATACCAAGGAACAATCTCCCCAAGCAGTTTTGCGAGAGGTGCTTTGAGCAAGGAGATCGAAAATCACAGCAACGGGGCTGGAACTCGTGCTTGAGTTGGTTTTTCGTGATTGTGCGAGACAGAGGAAGAAGATGAGTGCATGGATAAGTGGAGGAGGGCCACCATGGGCCCACGAGGCAGGGGGCACGCCCAGGGGGGGTAGGGCGCGCCCTACACCGTCGTGACCAGGTGGCAGCTCCCCCCGTGGTGATTTTTGCACAATAAATCCTCAAATATTCCCAAAAAAATCATATTAAATTGGCATGGCATTCTGAGAACTTTTATTTTCAGGATATTTTTATATTGCACGGATAATTCAAGAGACAGATAGGAAAATACTATTTTACTTTATTTCTACTAAATAATAGAAAATATAAAGAGGGTACAGAAGGTTGTGCTTCTAGTTTCATCCATCTCGTGATCATCAAAATGAACCCACTAACAAGGTTGATCAAGTCTTGTTAACAAACTCATTCCGAATAATCACGGAACCGAAGAAATTTCGAATAACACTAAGTTACCTCAACGGGGATATGAAAATCCCCAACAATAAGAATATCATACTTTTTCTTGACAGTAGGGAGAGGAAATTCAAAACCTCCAAATATAATTGATGGAATTTTTCCAATAGAGTTGATATTGTAAACTTGAGGTTGTTTCCTCGGGAAGTGTACCGTGTGCTCATTGCCATTAACATGAAAAGTGATGTTGCCTTTGTTGCAATCAATAACAGCCCCTGCAATATTAAGAAAAGGTCTTCCATGAATAATAGACATACTATCATCCTCGGGAATATCAAGAATAACAAAGTCCGTTAAAATAGTAACGTTTGCAACCACAACAGGCACATCCTCACAAATACCGACAGGTATGGCAGTTAATTTATCAGCCATTTGCAAAGATATTTCAGTAGGTGTCAACTTATTCAAATCAAGTCTACGATATAAAGAGAGAGGCATAACACTAACACCGGCTCCAAGATCACATAAAGCAGTTTTAACATAATTTCTCTTAATGGAGCATGGTATAGTAGGTACTCCGGGATCTCCAAGTTTCTTTGGTATTCCACCTTTAAAAGTATAATTAGCAAGCATGGTGGAAATTTCAGCTTCCGGTATCTTTCTTTTATTAGTAATGATATCCTTCATATACTTAGCATAAGGATTTGTTTTGAGCGCATCAGTTAATCGCATACGCAAAAAGATGGGTCTAATCATTTCAGCAAAGCGCTCAAAATCCTCATCATCCTTTTTCTTGGATGGTTTTGGAGGAAAAGGCATGGGTTTCTGAACCCATGGTTCCCTTTCTTTACCATGTTTCCTAGCAACGAAGTCTCTTTTATCATAACGTTGATTCTTTGATTGTGGGTTATCAAGATCAACAACAAGTTCAACTTCTACATCATTATCATTACTAGGTTGAGCATCATCATGAACATTATCATTAACATTATCACTAGGTTCATGTTCATTACCAGATTGTGTTTCAGCATCAGACAGGGAAATGTCATTTGGATTCTCAGGTGGTTCAGCAATAGGTTCACTAGAAGTTTGCAAAGTCCTATCATTTTTCTTTTTCTTCCTTTTAGAAGAACTAGGTACATCAATATCTTTTCTTTGAGAATCTTGCTCGATTCTCTTAGGGTGGCCTTCAGGATATAAAGGTTCCTGAGTCATTCTACCAGTTCTAGTAGCCACTCTAACAGCATAATCGTTTTTCTTACTATTCATTTCATCAAGCACTTCTTTCTGAGCTTTAAGTACTTGTTCTACTTGAGTGGTAACCATAGAAGCATGTTTGCTAACAAGTTTAAGTTCACCTCTAATATTAGCTATATAATCACCCAAGCGTTTAATCATATAAGCATCTTGTTTTAATTGTCTACCAAAATAAGCATTAAAGTCATCTTGCTTAAACGTAAAGTCATCAAACTCATCCAAGCACTGACTAGAAATTTTAGTAGGAGGGACTTCAGCTTTATCATATCTATAGAGAGAATTTACCTTTACTACCTGTGTCGGGATATCAGGATCAGGAGGTTCTTCAGTGAATAAGGAATTGAGATCATATAATTCTTCAACAGGCGGTAAATTAAGACCATATATTTCTTCAATAGGAGGTAAATTCTTAACATCTTCAGCTTTAATACCTTTTTCTTTCATAGATTTCTTTGCCTCTTGCATATCTTCGGGACTGAGAAATAGAACACCTCTCTTCTTCGGAGTTGGTTTAGGAATAGGCTCAGGAATTGGCTCAGGAGCTGGCTCGGGAGGTGCCCAATTATTTTCATTTGTCAACATATTATTCAATAGAATTTCAGCTTGATCCGGTGTTCTTTCCCTGAAAAGAGAACCAGCACAACTATCCAGGTAATCTCTGGAAGCATCGGTTAGTCCATTATAAAAGATATCAAGTATTTCAGGTTTCTTAAGAGGATGACCAGACAAAGCATTAAGTAACTTGAGAAGCCCCCCCCAAGCTTGTGGGAGACTCTCTTCTTCAATTTGCACGAAGTTGTATATTTCCCCCAAAGCAGCTTGTTTCTTATGAGCAGGGAAATATTTAGCAGAGAAGTAATAAATCATATCCTGGGGACTATGCACACAACCAGGATCAAGAGAATTAAACCATATCTTAGCATCACCCTTTAATGAGAATGGAAATATTTTGAGTAAATAAAGGTAGCGCGATCTCTCATCATTAGTAAACAAGGCGGCTATATCATTTAACTTAGTAAGATGTGCCACAACGGTTTCAGATTCATAGCCATAGAAACGATTAGATTCAACCAAAGTGATTATATCTGGATCAACAGAAAATTCATAATAATCCTTATCAGGAACACAAATAGGTGAAGTAGCAAAAGCAGGGTCGGGCCTCATTCTATCTCTAAGGGATTCTTTACTCCATTTAACTAGTAGCCTCTTAAGTTCGTATCTATCCTGGCAAGCAAAAATAGCTGCAAAAGATTCTACATCAAAAAGATAACCCTCGGGAATAGCAGGCATATTTTCATCATCACTCTCATCATCGTATTCAGATTCAAGAATTTCTCTTTCTCTAGACCTAGCAATTTGCTCATCGAGAAATTTTCTAAGGGGCACAGTACTATCAAGCATAAAAGTAGTTTCATCACAAGTATCAAGCATAGCAGAAGTGGCATCATCAATAACATGCGACATATCAGAGTTCATAGAAGTAGCAGGTTTAGGTGTCGCAAGCTTACTTATAACGCAAGGAGAATCTAGTGCAGAGCTAGATGGCAGTTCCTTACCTCCCCTCGTAGTTGAGGGCAAAATAGTAGTTCGATCGTCTTTCAAGTTCTTCATAGTGTCCAGCAGATATAAATCCCAAGTGACTCAAAGAATAGAGCTATGCTCCCCGGCAACAGCGCCGGAAAAAGGTCTTGATAACCCACAAGTATAGGGGATCACAACAGTTTTTGAGGGTAGAGTATTCAACCCAAATTTATTGATTCAACACAAGGGGAGCCAAAGAATATTCTCAAGTATTAGCAGCTGAGTTGTCAATTCAACCACACCTGGAAACTTAGTATCTGCAGCAAAGTATTTAGTAGCAAAGTAATATGATAGTGGTGGTAACGGTAACAGAAGTAAAGACAGCAAAAGTAATGTTTTTGGTATTTTGTAGTGATTGTAACAGTAGCAACTGAAAAGTAAATAAGCGAGAACCAGTATATGGAAAACTCGTAGGCACCGGATAAGTGATGGATAATTATGCCGGATGCGGTTCGTCATGTAATAGTCATAACATAGGGTGACACAGAACTAGCTCCAATTCATCAATGTAATGTAGGCATGTATTCCTAATATAGTCATACATGCTTATGGAAAAGAACTTGCATGACATCTTTTGTCCTACCCTCCCATGGCAGTGGGGTCCTATTGGAAACTAAGGGACATTAAGGCCTCCTTTTAATAGAGAACCGGAACAAAGCATTAGCACATAGTGAATACATGAACTCCTCAAACTATGGTCATCACCGGGAGTGGTCCCGATTATTGTCACTTCGGGGTTGCCGGATCATAATGTTGGAAATATGCCCTAGAGGCAATAATAAAAGGATTATTATTATATTTCTTTGTTCATGATAGTTGTCTTTTATTCATGCTATAGTTGTATTATCCGGAAATCGTAATACACATGTGAATACTTAGACCACAACATGTCCCTAGTGAGCCTCTAGTTGACTAGCTCGTTGATCAACAGATAGTCATGGTTTCCTGACTATGGACATTGGATGTCATTGATAACGGGATCACATCATTAGGAGAATGATGTGATGGACAAGACCCAATCCTAAGCATAGCACAAGATCGTGTAGTTCGTTTTGCTAGAGCTTTTCCAATGTCAAGTATCTCTTCCTTAGACCATGAGATCGTGTAATTCCCGGATACCGTAGGAGTTCTTTGGGTGTACCAAACGTCACAACGTAACTGGGTGACTATAAAGGTATACTACGAGTATCTCCGAAAGTGTCTGTTGGGTTGACACGGATCGAGACTGGGATTTGTCACTCCGTATTACGGAGAGGTATCACTGGGCCCACTCGGTAGTGCATCATCATAATGAGCTCAAAGTGACCAAGTGTCTGGTCACGGGATCATGCATTACGGTACGAGTAAAGTGACTTGCCGGTAACAAGATTGAACGAGGTATTGGGATACCGACGATCGAATCTCGGGGAAGTAACATACTGTTTGACAAAGGGAATTGTATACGGGGTTGCTTGAATCCTCGACATCGTGGTTCATACGATGAGATCATCGAGGAGCATGTGGGAGCCAACATGGGTATCCATATCCCGCTGTTGGTTATTGACCGGAGAGCCGTCTCGGTCATGACTACATGTCTCCCGAACCCGTAGGGTCTACACACTTAAGGTTCGGTGACGCTAGGGTTGTATGAATATGAGTATGCAGCAAACCGAAAGTTGTTCGGAGTCCCGGATGAGATCCCGGACGTCACGAGGAGTTCCGGAATGGTCCGGAGGTGAAGAATTATATATAGGAAGTCAGGTTTCGGCCATCGGGAAAGTTTCGGGGGTCACCGGTATTGTACCGGGACCACCGGAAGGGTCCCGGGGGTCCACCGGGTGGGGCCACCTATCCCGGAGGGCCCCATGGGCTGAAGTGGCATGGGAACCAGACCCTGGTGGGCTGGTGCGCCCCACCCAAGGCCCAAGGCGCTAGGGTTGGAAACCCTAGGGGGTCGTTGCCCCCCCCCCCGAGGGGGCATGCGCCCCCCTGGTTGGAAACCCTAATGGGGCCGTTGCCCCGGGGGCCGCACCCCCCCTCTAGATGGGATCTCCAAGGGGGGCATGTGCCCCCCTAGCCCCTATATATAGTGGAGGGGAGGGAGGGCAGCCACACCCTAAGCCTTGGCGCCTCCCTCTCCCTCCCGTGACACCTCTTCCTCCTCCAGTAGCGCTTGGCGAAGCCCTGCTGGAATCCCTGCTGCATCCACCACCACGCCGTCGTGCTGCTGGATCTTCATCAACCTCTCCTTTCCCCTTGCTGGATCAAGAAGGAGGAGACGTCACGCTGACCGTACGTGTGTTGAACGCGGAGGTGCCGTCCGTTCGGCACTAGGATCTTCGGTGATTTGGATCACAACGAGAACGACTCCCTCAACCCCGTTCTCTTGAACGCTTCCGCACGCGATCTACAAGGGTATGTAGATGCATCTCTCTCTCTCGTTGCTAGATGAACTCATAGATTGATCTTGGTGAACGTAGGAAATTTTTTATTTTATGCAACGTTCCCCAACAGTGGTATCAGAGCTAGGTCTATGCGTAGTTCTCTATTGCACGAGTAGAACACAAATCTATTGTGGGCGTAGATCTTGTCAACTTGCTTGCCACTACTAGTCTTATCTTGCTTCAGCAGTATTGTGGGATGAAGCGGCCCGGACCGACCTTACACGTACGCTTACGTGAGACAGGTTCCACCGACTGACATGCACTAGTTGCATAAGGTGGCTAGCGGGTGTCTGTCTCTCCCACTTTAGTTGGAGCGGATTCGATGAAAAGGGTCCTTATGAAGGGTAAATAGAAGTTGACAAAATCACGTTGTGGTTATTCGTAGGTAAGAAAAACATTCTTGCTAGAACCCAATTGCAGCCACGTAAAAGATGCAACAACAATTAGAGGACGTCTAACTTGTTTTTGCAGCAATTGCTATGTGATGTGATATGGCCAGAAGTTGTGATGAATGATGAATGATATATTGTGATGTATGAGATCATGTTCTTGTAATAGGAATCACGACTTGCATGTCGATGAGTATGACAACCGGCAGGAGCCATAGGAGTTGTCTTAATTATTGTATGACCTGCGTGTCAATGATTAACGCCATGTAATTACTTTACTTTATTGCTAAACCGTTAGCCATAGTAGTAGAAGTAATAGTTGGCGAGCCACTTCATGGAGACACGATGATGGAGATCATGATGATGGAGATCATGGTGTCATGCCGGTGACGAAGATGATCATGGAGCCCCGAAGATGGAGATCAAAGGAGCTATATGATATTGGCCATATCATGTCACTACTATATAATTGCATGTGATGTTTATTATGTTTTATGCATCTTGTTTACTTAGAACGACGGTAGTAAATAAGATGATCCCTCATAATAATTTCAAGAAGGTGTTCCCCCTAACTGTGCGCCGTTGCTAAAGTTCGTCGTTTCGAAGCACCACGTGATGATCGGGTGTGATAGATCCTTACGTTCACATACAACGGGTGTAAGACAGTTTTACACATGCATAAACACTTAGGGTTAACTTGATGAGCCTAGCATGTACAGACATGGCCTCGGAACACAGAGACCGAAAGGTCGAACATGAGTCGTATGGAAGATACGATCAGCATGGAGATTTTCACTGATGATGACTAGTCCGTCTCACGTGATGATCGGACACGGCCTAGTCGACTCGAATCGTGTAACACTTAGATGACTAGAGGGATGTCAAATCTGAGTGGGGGTTCATTAAATAATTTGATTAGATTAACTTAATTATCATGAACTTAGTCTAAAATCTTTGCAAAATATGTCTTGTAGATCAAATGGCCAACGCTCATGTCAACATGAACTTCAACGCGTTCCTAGAGAAAACCAAGCTGAAAGATGATGGCAGCAACTATACGGACTGGGTCCGGAACCTGAGGATCATCCTCATAGCTGCCAAGAAAGCATATGTCCTAGAAGGACCGCTAGGTGAAGCACCCATCCCAGAGAACCAAGACGTTATGAACGCTTGGCAGTCACGTGCTGATGATTACTCCCTCGTTCAGTGCGGCATGCTTTACAGCTTAGAACCGGGGCTCCAAAAGCGTTTTGAGCAACACGGAGCATATGAGATGTTCGAGGAGCTGAAAATGGTTTTTCAAGCTCATGCCCGGGTCGAGAGATATGAAGTCTCCGACAAGTTCTATAGTTGTAAGATGGAGGAAAATAGTTCTGTCAGTGAGCACATACTCAAAATGTCTGGGTTGCACAACCGCCTGTCCCAGCTGGACATTAACCTCCCGGACGAGGCGGTCATTGACAGAATCCTTCAGTCGCTCCCACCGAGCTACAAGAGCTTTGTGATGAACTACAATATGCAGGGGATGGTGAAGACTATTCCTGAAGTATTTTCAATGCTGAAGTCAGCAGAGGTTGAAATCAAGAAAGAACATCAAGTGTTGATGGTCAATAAAACCACTAAGTTCAAGAAGGGCAAGGGTAAGAAGAACTTCAAGAAGGACGACAAAGATGTTGCCGCGCCCGGTAAGCCAGTTGCCGGGAAGAAGTCAAAGAATGGACCCAAGCCTAAAACTGAGTGCTTTTATTGCAAAGGGAAGGGTCACTGGAAGCGGAACTGCCCCAAATACTTAGCGGACAAGAAGGCCGGCAACACTAAAGGTATATGTGATATACATGTAATTGATGTGTACCTTACCAGTACTCGTAGTAACTCCTGGGTATTTGATACCGGTGCCGTTTCTCATATTTGTAACTCACAGCAGGAGCTGCGGAATAAGCGGAGACTGGCGAAGACGAGGTGACGATGCACGTCGGGAATGGTTCCAAGGTCGATGTGATCGCCGTCAGCACGCTACCTCTACATTTACTTACGGGATTAGTTTTAAACCTCAATAATTGTTATTTAGTGCCAAGTTTGAGCATGAACATTGTATCTGGATCTTGTTTAATACGAGATGGCTACTCATCTAAATCCGAGAATAATGTTGTTCTATTTATATGAGAGATATGTTTTATGGTCATGCCCCGATGGTCAATGGTTTATTCTTAATGAATCTCGAACGTAATGTTACACATATTCATAGTGTGAATACCAAAAGATGTAAAGTTGATAACGATAGTCCCACATACTTGTGGCACTGCCGCCTTGGTCACATTGGTGTCAAGCGCATGAAGAAGCTCCATGCTGATGGACTTTTAGAGTCTCTCGATTATGAATCATTTGACACATGTGAACCATGCCACATGGGCAAAACGACCAAGACTCCGTTCTCCGGAACAATGGAGCGAGCAACCAACTTATTGGAAATCATACATACTGATGTGTGTGGTCCAATGAGCGTTGAGGCTCGCGGAGGATATCGTTATGTTCTCACTCTCATGATGACTTAAGTAGATATGGGTATGTCTACTTGATGAAACACAAGTCTGAGACCTTTGAAAAGTTCAAGGAATTTCAGAATGAAGTAGAGAATCAACGTGACCGAAAGATAAAATTCTTACGATCAGATCGTGGAGGAGAATATTTAAGTCACGAATTTGGTACGCACTTAAGAAAATGTGGAATCGTTTCACAACTCACGCCGCCTGGAACACCTCAGCGTAACGGTGTGTCCGAACGTCGTAATCGCACTCTATTGGATATGGTGCGATCTATGATGTCTCTTACCGATTTACCGCTATCATTTTGGGGATACGCTCTAGAGACAGCTACATTCACTTTAAATAGGGCACCGTCTAAATCCGTTGAGACGACACCGTATGAATTATGGTTTGGGAAGAAACCTAAGCTGTCGTTTCTAAAAGTTTGGGGATGCGATGCTTATGTCAAGAAACTTCAACCTGAAAAGCTCGAACCCAAGTCGGAAAAATGCGTCTTCATAGGATACCCCAAGGAAACCATTGGGTATACCTTCTACCTTAGATCCGAAGGCAAGATCTTTGTTGCCAAGAACGGATCCTTTCTGGAAAAAGAGTTTCTCTCGAAAGGAGTAAGTGGGAGGAAAGTAGAACTCGATGAAGTACTACCTCTTGAACCGGAAAGTAGTGCAGCTCAGGAAAATGTTCCTGTGGTGCCTACACCGACTGGAGAGGAAATTAATGATGATGATCAAGGTACTTCGGATCAAGTTGCTATTGAACTTCGTAGGTCCACAAGGACACGTTCCACACCAGAGTGGTATGGCAACCCTGTCCTGGAAATCATGTTGTTAGACAACGGTGAACCTTCGAACTATGAAGAAGCGATGGCGGGCCCAGATTCCAACAAATGGCTAGAAGCCATGCAATCCGAGATAGAATCCATGTATGAAAACAAAGTATGGACTTTGACTGACTTGCCCGATGATCGGCGAGCGATAGAAAACAAATGGATCTTTAAGAAGAAGACGGACGCGGATGGTAATGTTACCATCTATAAAGCTCGACTTGTCGCTAAGGGTTATCGACAAGTTCAAGGGGTTGACTACGATGAGACTTTCTCACCCGTAGCGAAGCTAAAATCCGTCCGAATCATGTTAGCAATTGCCGCATACTATGATTATGAGATATGGCAGATGGACGTCAAAACGGTATTCCTTAACGGTTATCTTAAGGAAGAGCTGTATATGATGCAGCCGGAAGGTTTTGTCGATCCTAAGAATGCTAACAAAGTATGCAAGCTCCAGCGATCCATTTATGGGCTGGTGCAAGCATCTCGGAGTTGGAACATTCGCTTTGATGAGATGATCAAAGCGTTTGGGTTTATGCAGACTTATGGAGAAGCCTGCGTTTACAAGAAAGTGAGTGGGAGCTTTGTAGCATTTCTCATATTATATGTAGATGACATACTTTTGATGGGAAATGATATAGAACTTTTGGACAACATTAAGGCCTACTTGAATAAGTGTTTTTCAATGAAGGACCTTGGAGAAGTTGTTTACATATTAGGCATCAAGATCTATAGGGATAGATCGAGACGCCTCATAGGTCTTTCACAAAGCACATACCTTGATAAGATATTGAAGAAGTTCAATATGGATCAGTCCAAGAAAGGGTTCTTGCCTGTATTGCAAGGTGTGAGATTGAGCTCGGCTCAATGCCCGACCACGGCAGAAGATAAAGAAGAGATGAGTGTCATCCCCTATGCCTCAGCCATAGGATCTATTATGTATGCCATGCTGTGTACCAGACCAGATGTAAACCTTGCCGTAAGTTTGGTAGGAAGGTACCAAAGTGATCCCGACAAGGAACACTGGACAGCGGTCAAGAATATCCTAAAGTACCTGAAAAGGACAAATGACATGTTTCTCGTTTATGGAGGTGACGAAGAGCTCATCGTAAAGGGTTACGTCGACGCTAGCTTCGACACAGATCTGGATGACTCTAAGTCACAAACCGGATACGTGTATATGTTGAATCGTGGAGCAGTAAGCTGGTGCAGTTGCAAGCAGAGCGTCGTGGCGGGATCTACATGTGAAGCGGAGTACATGGCAGCCTCGGAGGCAGCGCATGAAGCAATATGGATGAAGGAGTTCATCACCGACCTAGGAGTCATACCCAATGCGTCGGGGCCGATCACTCTCTTCTGTGACAACACTGGAGCTATTGCCCTTGCCAAGGAGCCCAGGTTTCACAAGAAGACCAGGCACATCAAGCGTCGTTTCAACTCCATCCGTGAAAATGTTCAAGATGGAGACATAGATATTTGCAAAGTACATACAGATCTGAATGTCGCAGATCCGTTGACTAAACCTCTTCCGCGAGCAAAACATGATCAACACCAGAACTCTATGGGTGTTCGATACATCACAATGTAACTAGATTATTGACTCTAGTGCAAGTGGGAGACTGTTGGAAATATGCCCTAGAGGCAATAATAAAAGGATTATTATTATATTTCTTTGTTCATGATAGTTGTCTTTTATTCATGCTATAATTGTATTATCCGGAAATCGTAATACACGTGTGAATACTTAGACCACAACATGTCCCTAGTGAGCCTCTAGTTGACTAGCTCGTTGATCAACAGATAGTCATGGTTTCCTGACTATGGACATTGGATGTCATTGATAACGGGATCACATCATTAGGAGAATGATGTGATGGACAAGACCCAATCCTAAGCATAGCACAAGATCGTGTAGTTCGTTTTGCTAGAGCTTTTCCAATGTCAAGTATCTCTTCCTTAGACCATGAGATCGTGTAACTCCCGGATACCGTAGGAGTGCTTTGGGTGTACCAAACGTCACAACGTAACTGGGTGACTATAAAGGTATGCTACGGGTATCTCCGAAAGTGTCTGTTGGGTTGACACGGATCGAGACTGGGATTTGTCACTCCGTATTACGGAGAGGTATCACTGGGCCCACTCGGTAGTGCATCATCATAATGAGCTCAAAGTGACCAAGTGTCTGGTCACGGGATCATGCATTACGGTACGAGTAAAGTGACTTGCTGGTAACGAGATTGAACGAGGTATTGGGATACCGACGATCGAATCTCGGGCAAGTAACATACCGTTTGACAAAGGGAATTGTATACGGGGTTGCTTGAATCCTCGACATTGTGGTTCATCCGATGAGATCATCGAGGAGCATGTGGGAGCCAACATGGGTATCTAGATCTCGCTGTTGGTTATTGACCGGAGAGCCGTCTCGGTCATGACTACATGTCTCCCGAACCCGTAGGGTCTACACACTTAAGGTTCGGTGACGCTAGGGTTGTATGAATATGAGTATGCAGCAAACCGAAAGTTGTTCGGAGTCCCGGATGAGATCCCGGACATCAAGAGGAGTTCCGGAATGGTCCGGAGGTGAAGAATTATATATAGGAAGTCAGCTTTCGGCCATCGGGAAAGTTTCGGGGGTCACCGGTATTGTACCGGGACCACCGGAAGGGTCCCGGGGGTCCACCGGGTGGGGCCACCTATCCCGGAGGGCCCCATGGGCTAAGGTGGCGTGGGAAACAGACCCTGGTGGACTGGTGCGCCCCACCCAAGGGCCCAAGGCGCCTAGGGTTGGAAACCCTAGGGGGCCATTGCCCGTCCCCCCCCCCCCCCCCCGAGGGGGCATGCGCCCCCCAGGTTGGAAACCCTAAGGGGGCCGTTGCCCCGGGGGCCGCCGCCCTCCCTCTAGATGGGATCTCCAAGGGCCCCTATATATAGTGGAGGGGAGGGAGGGCAGCCGCACCCTAAGCCTTGGCGCCTCCCTCTCCCTCCCGTGACACCTCTTCCTCCTCCAGTAGCGCTTGGCGAAGCCCTGCTGGAATCCCTGCTGCATCCACCACCACGCCGTCGTGCTGTTGGATCTTCATCAACCTCTCCTTCCTCTTTGCTGGATCAAGAAGGAGGAGACGTCACGCTGACCGTACGTGTGTTGAACGCGGAGGTGCCGTCCGTTCGGCGCTAGGATCTCCGGTGATAGGATCACGACGAGAACGACTCCCTCAACCCTGTTCTCTTGAACGCTTCCGCACGCGATCTACAAGGGTATGTAGATGCATCTCTCTCTCTCGTTGCTAGATGAACTCATAGATGGATCTTGGTGATCGTATGAAAATTTTATTTTATGCAACGTTCCCCAACACATAACACATAGTAGGTGACTATAGACTTGCAAGATAGGATCAAGAACACACATATATTCATGAAAACATAATAGGTTCAGATCTGAAATCATGGCACTCGGGCCCTAGTGACAAGCATTAAGCATAGCAAAGTCATAGCAACATCAATCTCAGAACATAGTGGATACTAGGGATCAAACCCTAACAAAACTGACTCAATTACATGATAAATCTCACCCAACCCATCACCATCCAGCAAGCCTACGATGGAATTACTCACGCACGGCGGTGAGCATCATGAAATTGGTGATGGAGGATGGTTGATGATGACGACGGTGATGAATCCCCCTCTCCGGAGCCCCGAACGGACTCCAGATCAGCCCTTCCGAGAGAGATTAGGGCTTGGCGGCGGCTCCGTATCGTAAAACGTGATGATTTCTTCTCTCCGTTTTTTCTCTCCCCGAAAGCCAATATATGGAGTTGGAGTTGGCGTTGGAGGGCCACCAGGGGGCCCACGAGGTAGGGGGGGGCGCCCCCACCCTCGTGAACAGGGTGTGGCCCCCCTGGTCTTCATCTTTGGCGAGGAATTTTTATTATTTTTCTAAGATGTTCCGTGGAGTTTCAGGTTATTCCGAGAACTTTTATTTTCTGCACATAAAACAACATCATGGCAATTCTGCTGAAAACAACGTCAGTCCGGGTTAGTTCCATTCAAATCATACAAGTTAGAGTCCAAAACAAGGGCAAAAGTGTTTGGAAAAGTAGATACGACGGAGACGTATCACCGGACTATATACTTTGGCCGGACTGTTGGACTATGAAGATACAAGATAGAAGACTTCGTTCCGTGTCCGGATGGGACTCTCCTTGGCGTGGAAGGCAAACTTGGTGATTCAGATGTAGATCTCCCTCTCTGTAAACCGACCCTGTGTAACCCTAGCCCCCTCCGGTGTCTATATAAACCGGAGGGTTTAGTCCGTAGGACAGAACAACAATCATACCATAGTCTAGCTTCTAGGGTTTAGCCTCTTTGATCTCGTGGTAGATCAACTCTTGTAATACTCATATCATCAAGATCAATCAAGCAAGAAGTAGGGTATTACCTCCATCGAGAGGGCCCGAACCTGGGTAACATCGTGTCCCCAGCCTCCTGTTACCATTAGCCTTAGACGCACAGTTCGGGACCCCCTACCCGAGATCCGCCGGTTTTGACACCGACAACCTCCAGAACTATGGAGCAAGTGTTCTCATCCCATGAGGCGCCGCTAAGGTCTATTAGCTTTGACACTTGGATCCATCGACCTCTCCATTTCCTTAGGTGGTTGCACACCTGGGTGGCAGACACCTCCTGCCCACAGAACTTGAACACCTGCTTCGCAACGGTGTTCAAGTGCACCTCCTTGAAGCCCTTGTCAGTCCTAACTCCACTAGAGATGAGCTCACACATCTTGTTCAGCACGAACGTAAACATAAACGGCTGCCACTTCATGTTGTTCGACTTACCATCCTTCTTTGCCTTTGCTGCTGCTACCTTGAGTGCAGCGGCAGCAGCATCAGGAGAAGGAGTTGGCTCAATGAGCACTACTGGCACGTAGAGGGAATCAGACGCGAACACCTCTGAATCAGGTGCCATCTCAGACATAGGCTACGAGTCCTCGACAACCGATGGAGCAAACTGGTTGTCGGACAGGACAAGGACCTGACTAAGATCTTGCGTATGCGTGGTCATGTCCTACAATTGTAGCACACATTGACGGTAAGCATAGCACACAACATACCGGACAATCCATGAAAGCAGCAGCATACATGTACATGGTTCATGACTATCATACTAAGCACATATGGTTCATCGCTACCATACTAAGCATATCGGACAACCTATGAGCACGAATATACATCTACAACAAACACCATGCTACAAATGGACCACCAATAGGTATAAATCACATATCTAAGCACGAATCAACACAAGCACAAGGTTCAACTTCAAACTCTACTACTTATCTAGCCTACCACATGCTTGAATATCTAGCCCTATCATAAATTGCAATCGCAGCATAGCAATCAACCATATCAGCTCATAGATTAGACCACTAATCAATCATGCATCTAGATCAAACCCTAGCTGCAGTTCAGATCTAGCTAGAAGGAACAGAGAGAAAGGGGGATTGAACTCACAGAGGCCATGGCTGCAGCTCGAGGACGAGGGGGACGGTCGTGGAAAGATCAACGTCGGTCGGTGAAGGAGCGCCGACGCCGTGGACCGCCGGCCGATGAAGATGCGCCGCTTACCTGCTCGTCGGCGCCGATGCGCGTCGGCGGGAAAGCTCGAACGGAGGGAGAATGATGGCGGGAGTTGGGGCTGTGAGGGAGGGGCTAAATAGGGGTGGACTCGTCGGGAGGTGAGCCGAAATCCTCCCGCCGATTTTTCGGCGACACGGGCGAGCTCGCTCCATCTCCCTGCTCGCACGAGGGGAGAAGCGCGTTGCCCTCCCCTGCCTCGACCGAGCCAGGCTCGCGAGCTACTGCCGATTCGGGCGTTTCCCCTGGGCCTGGCCTGGACGTTCTTTAAGTTCCGCGTGATGCGGGCCGCACAGTGAACGCAGGCTATCAAACGGGCTCAATCTTTGTCGCATGAGCCAGGCTGGGCCATATGCAGGCAACCAAACACGCCCTATAAGATTGTCCGCACACACCACTGTAGAGAAAGCCTCATCGAGATAACACATAAACGTCATCCTCACCATTTCTTCCCTAACAAGCATCATCTCACCCCTTCCCTCTTAGCAAGCGATCCCGACTTTGCCGGAGGCGATCACCGACTCAGTCCACATCGTAGAGGTCGTACTACTGGTACAACCAAATTGACTACAGACTACTCCCTCCGTTCCTAATATAAGTCTTTTTAGACATTTTAAATGGACAACAAACATACAGATGTATATAGACATATTTTATAGTGTAGATTCACTCATTTTGCTCCGTATGTAGTCACTTGTTGGAATCTCTAGAAAGACTTATATATAGGTATGGAGGGAGTACTACACACCACATAGGCTTATCTTTCTGCTTTACTACAATCGTAGTTTTACGCGAGGGTGCCAACCAGCTTCCGGCCTGGCATCATGCACGCACGTACGCACTCGAATGCGCTGAGCACTGCTCGTTTGCTTCGTGACGGGGTTTAGACTTTAGAGTATGAACGCTGGCGGGCACTCTCTAGCTGATAATTCGTGTGTCTTCTGGTCTGGTCGGTCGCCAAGGAAAGGGAGTGAAAGGCGAAAGCAACTGGCCGATGGACGAGGAGAAGCCGAGTGAGTAGTACTACAGGATAAGATGGAGCATGGATAACGGAACGACCCGAATCGGGGTGCGGGGGCAGGTGGTGGCCGCCTGACCGGCGCCTAGCAGCCTACCCGTGTCGGTCTTTTCTCAGCCCGACGCACGAATCTGGGGAACGCGACGACGCCCCGGCCCGGGTCCGGCGTCCGTCCTACGCACCGCCCAAAGGAGTCGTCGCCCGCGTGAGCGGAGACCCGAGGTGCATGCATGCATGCGCATCCACGGCATCGCACCGTCCGTCTCCCGTGTGGCATGCAGATGCCGTGCAGAAATGTTAGACCGGCTCACCGATGATACATCGGGTAGATTGAACGATGCACATTGCACAGGCCTAGCAACATATTCTGCTGCTCAACTTGGCGTTTCTTTCCGGGTAAACTGCTTTTGATCAACAGTGGTCTCGAAGGGAACATCTGAAAGACCGGGAACGAACCGAAAGGCGGGAGCTACTTTGTGGCCGCATTATTAATTGTTGTGCGATGCACGTACGTATGACCGCATTGAGGCTGCGTCACGTACTCACGTTGATCGTTCTACTGGGAGATGCCTAATGAACGAATGTACGTAGTATTAAGTTGCTCTTTTTAACCGTCGAGTTTTGAACTTTTTTCTTCTTCTGTATCTTCTGTTCAGAGATGGTGCACAGTTAGGCTAGGATATATATCTAGGATGGTGTTACCATTTGATCGGCAACGTTTGAGTTGATGACGGAGAATGCCGATCTTCGGTATGCTCGCACCCAATGTCAAAATGTGCGATTGAATGATGCATAGTATGCTACTTCCTATGTTCATTAATATAAGACGTTTTGACAGTTTAAAGGTGGTAGCTTAGAATTTCTATGGCGTTATCGGTCACTCTTCTAAGTTCTAATACAGACTGCAAAACTAGTGTTGTAACGTCTTTACATTAGTACCCTGATTAGCTCAACTCGAACCTCTTCATGCAAGGCACATCTGAGATGCCACTTACTTAACTGACAAGTGGAGCATCTTCCGAGCTTTCAGGTGGCGCTAGTTTGGTACGCGATACTCTACCGAGCTTTTCCGCGGACCAGGCAGCATTATTATTATTACCGCTCACCGAGCTAACTTTCAGCCTTTCTCGCAAAAAAAAAAAAAAACTTTCAGCCTAACTCGTGATCCTAACCATCACGCGTATCATCCCAAAGATCTAGCCTCGCTTTACTAACAGGCGATTGCTTTCGCCAGGTTATCTGTAGTGCTATTTCTATGTGGTGATGTGATGCAACTTAGTTATCTGCTAACAAATTATGCTTGCGGGGACCTAGTCTGTAAACGCCCCGTGTTATTGGCTTGCTTAAGTAGCTCCGAATTTTTTTTAACTCTTGCATTCCACGTTTGATAGCACGACTATAATATTAAACAAATTTGGAAAGAGCAACTTTGGGATCTTATTCTGGTTGTTGAGATGCATGATATCTCGTACTTACTGATAGTTCACTACTGAAGGCAGAATCTGGAGTAGATTGATTAGCATCACGTAAAGCCATCTAAAAAATGATACATCCGTCTGCTTTTTTTTTGCGGGAAAAACTTCCAATCTATTCATCTTCAATTATGGTAGTACAACGAACACTGAAAATAATAAAAATTACATTCAGATCCGTAGACCACCTAGCGACGACTACAAGCACTGAAGCGAGCCGAAGGCGCGCCGCTATCATCGTCCCTCCCTCGCCGGAGCCGGGCAAACGTTGTTGTAGTAGACAGTCGGGAAGTCGTCGTGCTAAGGCTCCATAGAACCAACACACCAGAACAGCAACCGCCGCAGATGAAGAGTGTAGATCAAAAGGATCCAACCTGAGGACACACAAACGAACACGAACAACGAACAGATCCGAGCAAATCCACCAAAGACAGATCCGCCAGAGACACACCTCCACACGCCCACCGATGATGCTAAACGCATCACCGGAACGGCGGCTAGGCGGGGAGACCTTTATTCCATCTTCAGGGAGCCGCCGCCGTCTCGCCTTCCTGAGCAGGATACAAACCCTAACAAAGGTTGAAAAAAATCTAAAAACGGAGCCCTCCCACCGGCAAGGGCTGAGATCCACTCCGTCTCCATGGCCCTAAAGCCACCGGAGACGGGACGGACCGGCACCGGCGCCGGCGGGAGGCAGAAAACCTTAGGTTTTTGGAGGTGGCGGCTGCCTAGGTCAAAGGTGGATGGGTTCCCTCGTGGGTGATGTCCATACATCCATCTGTTTTTGACAAACAGTTATCTCGTGGCAGCAGTTGTGTTGTATCCATCAATGGTATCACTGACACTTGGCAAACCCGGCTCGTGCCAGTGTGTCACGGCTGTGCGTCTTGGATCATCTCTAGGTCGTCTACTAAAGATGAACTATTCGTACAACCACTTAATACTTAACCACTCAGATTTTCATAAATTATAAACTTTTTGCACCTGGCCAGTTTATCAAATTCTAACTTCTCAAAACAAAAATTTTGCACAAATGGTCATGTCAAACTAGATTTGGATAACTTAGTGACTATTTATACATAACACTAAATAGAAAAATACTGAAACTAAACTAACTATCACTTTGTGTTAACATAAAGAAAGAAATCCATATTACAACCCTGGGTCTTCAGAAACAAAGGCGAACCACCATCGATCCTTCTTGGTAACATTATGAAGGAAGCCTCACTTTGGGTGGCTGCAGGCGCTAAAAGAAGCTAGGGACAATTATGTCGGGAGAGTAATTCGTTTGTCGTATTAATGGGTGTAGTTTTGTAACACAAACTCTTCTCCTTTCTTAATTAATATACGAGGCAAACCTTTTATTTCCGTTTAAAAAAATATATATTACAACACTGAATTGTCATCAAAATCTAAGAAACAACCTTGAACCTTTAAACCGTCTACTTTACAACCTCAAACTTTTAAAACCGAACAAAAATCAACCTTGTCTCCAGTTTCATCCATGTTTGGAAGTTTTGACCAGTCAAAACTCTATTCAGCATCCCAATCACCCCACCAACACACCTGAAATATGAAAGTGCCCTAAAGTATTTGAAAACATTCTTACAAAAAGTGGACGCTATCATATTCAATATGGGAAAGTTTCAAAATATTTCGCCAAACAAATGAAAAAGGAAGGAGAATACGTATGCAGTCAAAATTTAACCAAAAAAATAAAGTTTTCAATTTTTTTTGATAACATTCTCACAAATGAGCACTAATATGATATTCAATCTCGGAAAGTTTCAAAACCTTTCTAAATTAAGTATGTCTGACTTGACTATTTGCACTGCAGAAGTCGGTTTCCATCTCCTCAGAGGAGCCGACCCAACAAGTGAACGAACAAACACGCGCCAGACAAAGTGAGAATGGGACATGTACAATCCTTCTCCCCAGTGTATTCAGTTCAAAGTTGGACAATACAAATGAAATGAGAGACCCATTGTTCTATTCTCATAACAAAACAACTAATAGATATCTCAGTTACAGATTCCATTACCATTATCAAAGTGGGGCGTATTACACATTTCTAGCTATTCCGAAGTCCGAATACGAAGCTCCGATCTCCGTTCCTTATCCCGTGAACAGCATAAGAGCAACTCTAACGGGGCGACCCATTTCGTCTGCTGGCGTCTGTTTAGGTCGGTGGGAACACAAAAGTCGGCCCAACGCGCCGATCCAAATGGACGCGCGTCCGCTCTTCGTCCGCGGGCGACCCATTTCCGGCCCATTTTTTAACCGGATTTGCGTCGGCGCGGACACGAGACGGACGCGCGCGCTCGCCTTCTCCTGCCCGTGCCTGCTGGTCGGTGGCACATTGGCCTTCCCCCATCCAACAACAACCACGCCCGCCTCCTTCACCGCCGCCGCCGCCTCCCATTTTCCGGTGACTCTGCCAGCTGCCGGCGCCCTCAACATTCTCTGAGCAACGCCGCCACCTCCGACGTCGCCACCGCCGTCTTGCCGCCGGGAACCGACTGCTTTCCACCCCGACACCCCCGCGACCAAGCAGCCGCCTTGCCGTCCCCGACCAGACCCTCACCGGCACACTCGTCGGACGTCGGCAGGGCAGCTAGCTGGTCCGTGCGCACCGTGACTCCCTTTGCCGGCCGTCTTCTTCGTCGACGCTCGCAAGCTGTCTGACAGTTTACCAAGGTACAAAATGGACTCCGCCGACGAGTTCTTTTTGAAGGAAATATGCCCTAGAGGCAATAATAAAGTTATTATTTATTTCCTCATATCATGATAAAAGTTTATTATTCATGCTAGAATTGTATTAACCGGAAACATGATACATGTGTGAATACATAGACAAACATATAGTCACTAGTATGCCTCTACTTGACTAGCTCATTAATCAAAGATGGTTATGTTTCCTAACCATAGACATGTGTTGTCATTTGATTAATGGGATCACATCATTAGGAGAATGATGTGATTGACATGACCCATTCCGTTAGCCTAGCACTTGATCGTTTAGTATATTGCTATTGCTTTCTTCATGACTTATACATGTTCCTGTAACTATGAGAATTATGCAACTCCCGTTTACCGGAGGAACACTTTGAGTACTACCAAACGTCACAACGTAACTGGGTGATTATAAAGGAGTACTACAGGTGTCTCCGAAGGTACATGTTGAGTTGGCGTATTTCAAGATTAGGTTTTGTCACTCCGATTGTCGGAGAGGTATCTCTGGGCCCTCTCGGTAATGCACATCATTATAAGCCTTGCAAGCAATGTGACCAAATGAGTTGGTTACGGGATGATGCATTACGGAATGAGTAAAGAGACTTGTCGGTAACGAGATTGAACTAGGTATTGGATACCGACGATCAAATCTCGGGCAAGTAACATACCGATGACAAAAGGAACAACGTATGTTGTTATGCGGTTTGACCGATAAAGATCTTCGTAGAATATGTAGGAACCAATATGGGCATCCAGGTTCCGCTATTGGTTATTGACCGAGAATAGTTCTAAGTCATGTCTACATAGTTCTCGAACCCGTAGGGTCCGCACGCTTAACGTTACGATGACAGTTTTATTATGACTTTATAAGTTTTGATGTACCGAAGTTTGTTCGGAGTCCCGGATGTGATCACGGACATGACGAGGAGTCTCGAAATGGTCGAGACATACAGATTGATATATTGGAAGCCTATGTTTGGACATCGGAAAGGTTCCGGGTGAAATCGGGATTTTACCGGAACACCGGGGGTTACCGGAACCCTCCCGGGGGTTAATGGGCCTTAGTGGGCCATGAGGGAGAAGAGGAGGGCCGGTCGCGCGCCCCCTCCCCCCCTAGTCCGAATAGGACAAGGAAGGGGGGGGGCGGCGCCCCCCTTTCCTCTTTCCCCTCCCCCCTTTCCTTCTCCACCAAGGCAAGAGGGGGGAGTCCTACTCCCGGTGGGAGTAGGACTCCTCGAGGCGCACCCCAAGGGGGCCGGCCGCACCTCCCCCTCCCTCCTTTATATACGGGGGCAGGGGGGCACCCCATAACACGCAAGTTGATCTACGGATCGTTCCTTAGCCGTGTGCGGTGCCCCCCTCCACCATATTCCACCTCGGTCATATCGTCGCGGAGTTTAGGCGAAGCCCTGCGCCGGTAGAACATCATCATCATCACCACGCCGTCGTGCTGACGGAACTCATCCCCGAAGCTTTGCTAGATCGGAGCCCGGGGATCGTCATCGAGCTGAACGTGTGCTGAACTCGGAGGTGCCGTACGTTCGGTGCTTGGATCGGTCGGATCGTGAAGACATACGACTACATCAACTGCGTTATGCTAACGCTTCCGCTTACGGTCTACGAGGGTACGTGGACATTACTCTCCCCTCTCGTTGCTATGCCATCACCATGATCTTGCGTGTGCGTAGGAATTTTTCTGAAATTACTACGTTCCCTAACAGTGGCATCCGAGCCTAGGTTTTATGCGTTGATGTTATATGCACGAGTAGAACACAAGTGAGTTGTGGGCGATACAAGTCATACTGCTTACCAGCATGTCATACTTTGGTTCGGCGGTATTGTGAGATGAAGCGGCCCGGACCGACATTACGCGTACGCTTACGCGAGACTGGTTTCACCGTTGCGAGCACTTGTGCTTAAAGGTGGCTGGCGAGTGTCTGTCTCTCTCACTTTAGCTGAATCGAGTGTGGCTACGCCCGGTCCTTGCGAAGGTTAAAACAACACTAACTTGACGAACTATCGTTGTGCTTTTGAAGCGTAGGTAAGAACGCACTACACCACGACACTCAAAGCAGCGTCAAACAATCTGTCGGCATAAGTCACCTAAGGCGACACATTTGGTGGCGGTAAAGACCTTTGCCGACAAAAAGGAGCTGTCGCCTATAGTCTTGCCGGGAAAGGTCTTTAGCGACAGATAAATATATACCGACGGACAATTTGATGAGATTTGTGAGGTCTATAGCGACAGATGTTTCTTTAGCGACAGACTATGCTATGCCGACAGATCATTTGACAGTGTGATGTACCGACGGATAGTGCAATGGCCATTGCTACCCCGATAGTTTGTCTGTCAGTATGCTATGCCGACAGTCTTTGCGACCTCCAATACTTTTGCCGACACATTTGCTGCCAAGGTTATACATTTCAGCACAAAATGCAAATGCATCATATATTAACCTGAAAATAAATTCAAAACATTCAATTCATGTTCACTTTGCACAACTGCACTCTTCTATTCATCACAAGATGCCATTGACCAACGCATTTATTCAACATATATAGAAGATTCATTAGTTTTCCTTGCTACAACCATTAAAGAAATATTCAAGTCAACATACAAGTTGTGGCATGCTACAAAATATGGGTCAAGTTCATAAGAGACTAAATATTCGATCACTCTACAAAACACTATGGCAGAGCCCAAGTCTTCGGTCACCAAACCGACATCAACTTCCATTTGAAGAAAATAGAAGATGTACAAAAGCCATAATATCTTCGACTTGATACTTCCCTCCATTTCACCCTACAAAAGCCCCATATGTTTGAGCAATATTATCATAGTACATTTTGTCAAACTTCTGAGTTAATCAAGTCCAAAGAACCAAAAACAGAAGATGTACAACAAACTGGCTTGGTACTGTAGTTATATGTGTAGGTCAAAGGCCGAAACATACTAATAATCATTTAAATGAAATAAAGAAACCCAGATACATGCACATTTATCAGGAAGCAGCCGTGAGCATATAGCCCGATTTTGGAGAAAATAAAGCATTAGACCAGCATTCAACTTCTTACAAACTCACGCATACAAGTTCTTACAAACACATGCGTACATATCCATGAGAGTATGCATGTTACATGAGAGTTTTCATATGCTGATAAAAGAAGAGTATCAAACAAGGGTGAGTATGCATCTACATCATTCAAAGTTAGCTACAGTTTTAATCAAACATACAACTCTAAACTATAGCAATTGAGAACCAACAGGTCATTGTGAAATTGATCAGTTAGATTGCTAGACCCAGCAGTGCCTTACAAACACTGATAACCTTTTCTTCTTTTTATAGTATGGAAATCATAAAGTTATTTATTCATTTTTTGAAACGGTTAAAGTTATTTTTGACTACTACAGCTACATCCAATGTAAGACTACACATGAACATATGTGAATGATCAACTATTGTATGTTGATGCATAAGTTTGCAGGATACTTAAATACTGTTTTCTTTCATGCTCACTAGTCGCTTCTCAGAAAACTGAATCTGAAAGCACCTCCTTACTTGGTTTTCAACTACTGGAGAGGTCGTTCTGTATTGGTCGTGTATAATCATTCTCGGTTCTCCTGCAATACAAGCAGAAAAAAAACATGAGCAACGAACCACCACATATACAATGTCAGACCATGCAACTGCTAATTACCGTAACGGCAAAAGACCTCTCTGTTCATCCATAGTCCATTTAACTACTACATGCTCTCAGTTCATCTATAGGCCAAGTTCAAAGCATATGCTCATTTAAAAACTTGGGCATGATCATCTATTGTAGTACTGGTACAAAAACAAATTGCACAGTTATGGTCGATTGTACCACTCACGTTATTTGAAAAAACATACACGCAAAACAATCACAAATAGAGAAGCACCACACAAGTACTAAGAACAATAAATAAACTTTTTTTTGCGTGGTACTTTTTCTTATCAGTAAACAAAGATATATATCAACCCACGCAAAAAGATATATATTAAAACGAAAGCAAAAATAAAACTTAAAGCATACGTACTCTAATGCAGAATGAATGAAGGGCATTGCTATCATCCAAAAGTAGAAATAAAACTTAAAGCTATTGATGAAAAAACTTGAACACATTGTGTAGAACTTGCATTGTTGAACAATATGCAAGAACAAGTATATAGCACTGTAATTTTCAGACAACGATATGATTTGGAAACACACCGTTCTATCAATTTAACTGCAGATCTCCATATAAAATCTCTTTTTTCCTTAAGCCCTCTACATGAGTCGTGCAGCTCCAGCACTGCCATTTGTGTGTATGGTTGTTGCATGCATTCATGAGGACAAGCAAGAGTGGTACAACAAACATGGTGATGTTGACAAGAGTAATACCTGAACTCTGCGATGACGACAACCATGGCTTTCTGCAAGGTTGGATCTACAGAAATAACCATTCATTAGTATCAGGTCATAGTTTACACTGGAACAGGAAGATGAATAAAATATATTTTACCGCACCAAGTAATACATATGTTACCGAATTACCCATACTACATGTGACTGCTTTATCCTCGAGTGCAGCAAATGAAAGCTCACACTGCGCTTAATTAATTCAGATCTATTTTCAATACAATAGTTATCAAATGAAAGCTGCTCAGTTTCAGTAGTACATCTTGACTTAGAGGCATCAGAATATTGATCAGTACATATTCTTGAAAAAGGAATATTGATCCGTGCATAGAATTTTATGCTAAAATTGGGAACTACTGTATGTTACAAAGCAAATAACAATTGGATACGAGGCTGCTCATGGCATGCTCCATCTATTGATGATGCACATGGACTTCATTTTCTCGGTTAACCAAACCGATAAATTCCGGTAAATAAGATTCAGTTTTTATTTGTGTTAGGATTATCTCAGTTCTCATTTACCCACAAACCGAAATTCAAAAAACCAGAATAAACCGAACCGAACTAATAACCATATAAACTGAATGCCCACCCCTAGTTGTTCCTAGGCTCATCCGTCCACCTTCTGTCCGTGGTGGCTGCACCTTCAGTGGTGATACACAGACTACTAGTGAAATGTAGACTCAAAATATCAACGTCGCTGCACAAATCGGTATTCACTATGAACATACATATCAAATAGACAAAACTTAAAACATTGGGGTACCAAGGAAGAATACACAAAGATGTGAATCGCCGGAAGTGAACAAGAAACAATAAATAGCGTCCACATTTAGGGACAAACAAGATGAGAGAGGAGAGATGGACCAGCAGGTGAGCTAACTGACCCATTACAACATACAGTATTGTTCATAAGAGTGCAAACAACAGGCAACATATATGTAATCATGTGACTGCATGAGAGAGATCTATCTGTGATGAACTTACAGTTCCTAAGCTTAACAAATCACATTAAGTAAAGTTCGTACAAGCAAATCTGCAACTCCTTCAAATGTAAATGAAGAAAAAATGAACATAATGCTTGCTGATACAGAAAGAAATATAGATAGCCAATGATCTGAAGGCGTCATGTGGAAATTTGAGGATTACATTTAATGAAACCAAGGCACAGTTGTGTGCGTAAATTCAGAAAACAGGGGAGACACATAAAAAGGCCAACGGACAGAAGTAGAATGCTGCCAGAGAAGAAATGAGCTGATTTTGTGTGAGAAGAACCTCAAAGACCACCCGTTACAGAAGTTGCAAGAGGGTTGGATGGTTAGAACGGATGAATTTGGGGAACGTGACTGGATGCACCTGTTACAGACCACCCGTTAAGAAAAGAGATTCAGATCCTAAAAAAGGACTGGATGCACTTAATCATGCGACTTCAAGAGAGATCAATCTGTGAAGACCTGACAGTTACGAAAGCATTAACATATCACACTAGTAAGGTTCATACAATCAAATCTGCAACTCCTTCAAAATAAAAGAATGAACAACATAATACAGAAACTGAAAAAATATCATGTGAGGTATTAAATCAGGTCGTAAGCCATTCAATAATAATGTTAACTACAGAACATACCAGAAGACAGTTAAAAGGAATATAATTGCAGCTTACATGTTGAGTTCTGGAGGCGGGGCAGGGCAAGGGGAATCAGCCGGGACAGGCTTCGCCTGTGGAGGAAGAAGAACGGCCAGCAGCTCCTCTGAACCAGCTGGCGCTGGCGGACGACGCTGCTGCTGCTTGCCGGTGGACGGTGTTGCTGCTCCTCACTCTCAGCACGGCGGGAGGCGTTGCTGCTCGTCAGCGGGATGTTGCTGCTCCTCCTTGAGTGCGGGATAAGGGAAGGGAGGCCAGGGTCCGAGATGCCGTGGCGAGAGGGGAACGACGAGCTGATCTGGGGCGGCGGCGCGCAGATCCGGGGCGGCGGCGTGGGAGGGTTAGGTTTAGGGTATGTGTTGTGCGTGGGCGGCGATAGAGAGGGGTGAGATTGGGAACGAGTATTTAGGAATTGGGTGTTCCGCGTGCCGCGCGCTCCGCTCTCTTCCGGCGCCTTATTTTTTGTGTGGGCCTAACAAAACAACCCCGACACTTTACGGGTCCCTACGAATCGGCGACACACAGACTATCAGTGAAGGTTGTATCTACCGACAGAAATTACGTCGCTGGTCTGGTGATGCTTTGGCGACAGAAAGTGTGTAACTAGCTTATTGAACACTAATAATTTGTGTGTCGGTATAGTTTGAGACAAAAAATGTGTCGGCGATGCACACTTATACCAACGGATGCATGTCGTCATTGTGGTGTCGTGGTGTAGTGACGGTTCTTGCTAAGCCCGTAGCAGCCACGTAAAATTTGCAACAACAAAGTAGAGGACGTCTAACTTGTTTTTGCAGGGCATGTTGTGATGTGATATGGTCAAGACGTGATGCTATATTTTATTGTATGAGATGATCATGTTTTGTAACCGATGTTATCGGCAACTGGCAGGAGCCATATGGTTGTCGCTTTATTGTATGAAATGCAAACGCCCTGTAATTGCTTTACTTTATCACTAAGCGGTAGCGATAGTCGTAGAAGCAATAGATGGCGTAAACGACAATGATGCTACGATGAAGATCAAGGTGCCGCGCCGGTGACGATGGTGATCACGACGGTGCTTCGGAGATGGAGATCACAAGCACAAGATGATGATGACCATATCATATCACTTATATTGATTGCATGTGATGTTAATCCTTTATGCATCTTATCTTGCTTTGATTGACGGTAGCATTTTAAGATGATCTCTCACTAAAATTATCAAGAAGTGTTCTCCCTGAGTATGCACCGTTGTCAAAGTTCGTCGTGCCCAGACACCACGTGATGATCGGGTGTGATGAGCTCTACGTCCATCTACAACGGGTGCAAGCCAGTTTGGCACACGCAGAATACTCAGGTTAAACTTGACGAGCCTAGCATATGCAGATATGGCCTCGGAACACGGAGACCGAAAGGTCGAGCGTGAATCATATAATAGATATGATCAACATAGTAATGTTCACCATTGAAAACTACTCCATCTCACGTGATGATCGGTTATGGTTTAGTTGATTTGGATCACGTGATCACTTAGATTACTAGAGAGATGTCTGTCTAAGTGGGAGTTCTTAAGTAATATGATTAATTGAACTTAAATTTATCATGAACTTAGTACCTGATAGTATTTTGCTTATCTATGTTTGTTGTAGATAGATGGCTCGTGCTATTGTTCCGTTGAATTTTAATGCGTTCCTTGAGAAAGCAAAGTTGAAAGACGATGGTAGCAATTACACGGACTGGGTCCGTAACCTGAGGATTATCCTCATTGCTGCACAGAAAAGTTACGTCCTGGAAGCACCGCTGGGTGCCAGGCCTGCTGCTGATGCAACTGACGACGTTAAGAACGTCTAGCAGAGCAAAGCTGATGACTACTTGATAGTTCAGTGTGCCATGCTTTATGGCTTAGAACCGGGTCTTCAACGACGTTTTGAACGTCATGGAGCATATGAGATGTTCTAGGAGTTGAAGTTAATATTTCAAGCAAATGCCCGGATTGAAAGATATGAAGTCTCCAATAAGTTCTATAGCTGCAAGATGGAGGAGAATAGTTCTGTCAGTGAACATATACTCAAAATGTCTGGGTATAATAATCACTTGATTCAATTGGGAGTTAATCTTCCTGATGATAGTGTCATTGACAGAATTCTTCAATCACTGCCACCAAGCTACAAGAGCTTCGTGATGAACTATAATATGCAAGGGATGAACAAGACTATTCCCGAGCTCTTTGCAATGCTAAAAGCCGCGGAGGTAGAAATCAAGAAGGAGCATCAAGTGTTGATGGTTAACAAGACCACCAGTTTCAAGAAAAAGGGCAAAGGAAAGAAGAAGGGGAACTTCAAGAAGAACATCAAGCAAGTTGCTGCTCAAGAGAAGAAACCCAAGTCTGGACCTAAGCCTGAAACTGAGTGCTTCTACTGCAAGCAGACTGGACACTGGAAGCGGAACTGCCCCAAGTATTTGGCGGATAAGAAGGATGGCAAGGTGAACAAAGGTATATGTGATATACATGTTATTGATGTGTACCTTACTAGAGCTCACAGTAGCACCTGGGTATTTGATACTGGTTCTATTGCTAACATTTGCAACTCGAAACAGGGACTACGGAATAAGCGAGCACTGGCCAAGGATGAGGTGACGATGCGCGTGGGAAACGGTTCCAAAGTCAATATGATCGCGGTCGGCACACTACCTCTACATCTACCTTCGGGATTAGTTTTAGACCTGAATAATTGTTATTTGGTGCCAGCGTTGAGCATGAACATTATATCTGGATCTTGTTTGATGCGAGATGGTTATTCATTTAAATCAGAGAATAATGGTTGTTCTATTTATATGAGTAATATCTTTTATGGTCATGCACCCTTGAAGAGTGGTCTATTTTTATTGAATCTCAATAGTAGTGATACACATATTCATAGTGTTGAAACCAAAAGATGCAGAGTTAATAATGACAGTGCAACTTATTTGTGGCACTGCCGTTTAGGTCATATCGGTGTAAAGCGCATGAAGAAACTCCATACTGATGGAATTTTGGAATCACTTGGTACTTGTGAACCGTGCCTCATGGGCAAGATGACTAAAACACCGTTCTCCGGTACTATGGAGAGAGCAACAGATTTGTTGGAAATCATACATACTAATGTTTGTGGTCCAATGAATGTTGAGGCTCGCGGCGGGTATCGTTATTTTCTCACCTTCACAGATGATTTGAGCAGATATGGGTATATCTACTTGATGAAACACAAGTCTGAAACATTTGAAAAGTTCAAAGAATTTTAGAGTGAAGTGGAAAATCATCGTAACAAGAAAATAAAATTTCTACGATCTGATCGTGGAGAAGAATATTTGAGTTACGAGTTTGGTCTACACTTAAAACAATGCGGAATAGTTTTGCAACTCACGCCACCCGGAACACCACAACGAAATGGTGTGTCCGAACGTCGTAATCGTACTTTACTAGATATGGTGCGATCTATGATGTCTCTTACTGATTTACCGCTATCATTTTGGGGTTATGCTTTAGAGACGGCCGCATTCACGTTAAATAGGGCACCATCAAAATCCGTTGAGACGACGCCTTATGAACTGTGGTTTGGCAAGAAACCAAAGTTGTCGTTTCTTAAAGTTTGGGGCTGCGATGCTTATGTGAAGAAACTTCAACCAGATAAGCTCGAACCTAAATCGGAGAAATGTGTCTTCATAGGATACCCAAAAGAAACAGTTGGGTATACCTTCTATCACAGATCCGAAGGCAAGACATTCGTTGCTAAGAATGGATCCTTTCTAGAGAAGGAGTTTCTCTCGAAAGAAGTGAGTGGGAGGAAAGTAGAACTTGATGAGGTAACTGTACCTGCTCCCTTATTGGAAAGTAGTTCATCACATGAATCGGTTCCTGTGACACCTACACCAATTAGTGAGGAAGCTAATGATATTGATCATGAAACTTCAGATCAAGTTTGTACTGAACTTCGAAGGTCTACTAGAATAAGATCCGCACCAGAGTGGTACGGTAATCCTATTCTGGAAGTCATGTTACTTGACCATGACGAACCTACGAACTATGAGGAAGCGATGATGAGCCCAGATTCCACAAAATGGCTAGAGGCCATGAAATCTGAGATGGGATCCGTGTATGAGAACAAAGTATGGACTTTGGTTGACTTGCCCGATGATCGGCAGGCCATTGAGAACAAATGGATCTTTAAGAAGAAGACTGACACTGATGGTAATGTAACTGTCTATAAAGCTCGACTTGTTGCGAAAGGTTTTCGACAAGTTCAAGGAGTTGACTACGATGAGACTTTCTCACCCGTAGTGATGCTTAAGTCTGTCCGAATCATGTTAGCTATTGCTACATTTCATGATTATGAAATTTGGCAAATGGATGTCAAAACTGCATTCTTGAATGGATTTCTGGAAGAAGAGTTGTATATGATGCAGCCAGAAGGTTTTGTTGATCCAAAAGGTGCTAACAAAGTGTGCAAGCTCCAGCGTTCCATTTATGGACTGGTGCAAGCATCTCGGAGTTGGAATAAACGCTTTGATAGTGTGATCAAAGCATATGGTTTTATACAGACTTTTGGAGAAGCCTGTATTTACAAGAAAGTGAGTGGGAGCTCTGTAGCATTTCTGATATTATATGTAGATGAAATATATTAATTGGAAATGATATAAAATTTCTGGATAGTATAAAGGGATACTTGAATAAAAGTTTTTCAATGAAAGACCTCGGTGAAGCTGCTTACATATTGGGCATCAAGATCTATATAGATCAAGACGCTTAATAGGACTTTCACAAAGCACATACCTTGATAAAATTTTGAAAAGGTTCAAAATGGATCAGGCAAAGAAAGGGTTCTTGCCCGTACTACAAGGTGTGAAGTTGAGTCAAACTCAATGCCCGACCACAACAGAAGATAGAGAGAAAATGAAAGATGTTCCCTATGCTTCAGCCATAGGCTCTATCATGTATGCAATGCTGTGTACCAGACCTGACGTATGCTTAGCAATAAGGTTGGCAGGAAGGTACCAAAGTAATCCAGGAGTGGATCACTGGACAGCGGTCAAGAACATCCTGAAATACCTGAAAAGTACTAAGGATATGTTTCTCATATATGGAGGTGACAAAGAGCTAGTTGTAAATGGTTACGTCGATGCAAGCTTTGACACTGATCCGGACGATTCTAAATCGCAAACCGGATACGTGTTTTATTAAACGGTGGAGCTGTAAGTTGGTGCAGTTCTAAACAAAGCATCATGGCGGGATCTACATGTGAAGCGGAGTACATAGCTGCTTCGGAAGCAGCAAATGAAGGAGTCTGGATGAAGGAGTTCATTTCCGATCTAGGTGTCATACCTAGTGCATCGGGACCAATGAAAATCTTCTGTGACAATACTGGTGCAATTGCCTTGGCAAAGGAATCCAGATTTCATAAGAGGACCAAGCACATCAAGATTGGCTTCAATTCCATTCGGGACCAAGTCCAAGTGGGAGACATAGAGATTTGCAAGATACATACGGATCTGAATGTTGCAGACCCGTTGACTAAGCCACTCTCACGAGCAAAACATGATCAGCACCAAGACTCCATGGGTGTTAGAATCATTACTATGTAATCTAGATTATTGACTCTAGTGCAAGTGGGAGACTGAAGGAAATATGCCCTAGAGGCAATAATAAAGTTATTATTTATTTCCTCATATCATGATAAAAGTTTATTATTCATGCTAGAATTGTATTAACCGGAAACATGATACATGTGTGAATACATATACAAACATATAGTCACTAGTATGCCTCTACTTGACTAGCTCATTAATCAAAGATGGTTATGTTTCCTAACCATAGACATGTGTTGTCATTTGATTAATGGATCACATCATTAGGAGAATGATGTGATTGACATGACCCATTCCGTTAGCCTAGCACTTGATCGTTTAGTATATTGCTATTGCTTTCTTCATGACTTATACATGTTCCTGTAACTATGAGAATTATGCAACTCCCGTTTACCGGAGGAACACTTTGGGTACTACCAAACGTCACAACGTAACTGGGTGGTTATAAAGGAGTACTACAGGTGTCTCCGAAGGTACATGTTGAGTTGGCGTATTTCAAGATTAGGTTTTGTCACTCCGATTGTCGAAGAGGTATCTCTGGGCCCTCTCGGTAATGCACATCATTATAAGCCTTGCAAGCAATGTGCCCAAATGAGTTGGTTACGGGATGATGCATTACGGAACGAGTAAAGAGACTTGCCGGTAATGAGATTGAGCTAGGTATTGGATACCGACAATCAAATCTCGGGCAAGTAACATACCGATGACAAAAGGAACAACGTATGTTGGTATGCGGTTTGACCGATAAAGATATTCGTAGAATATGTAGGAACCAATATGGGCATCCAGGTTCCGCTATTGGTTATTGACCGAGAATAGTTCTAAGTCATGTCTACATAGTTCTCGAACCCGTAGGGTCCGCACGCTTAATGTTACGATGATAGTTTTATTATGAGTTTATAAGTTTTGATGTACTGAAGTTTGTTCGGAGTCCCGGATGTGATCACGGACATGACGAGGAGTCTCGAAATGGTCGAGACATAAAGATTGGTATATTGGAAGCCTATGTTTGGACATCGGAAAGGTTCCGGGTGAAATCGGGATTTTACCGGAACACCGGGGGTTACCGGAACCCTCCCGGGGGTTAATGGGCCTTAGTGGGCCATGAGGGAGAAGAGGAGGGCCGGCCAGGGCAGGCCGCGCGCCCCCTCCCCCCCTAGTCCGAATAGGACAAGGAAGGGGGGGGGGCGGCGCCCCCCTTTCCTCTTTCCCCTCCCCCCTTTCCTTCTCCACCAAGGCAAGAGGGGGGAGTCCTACTCCCGGTGGGAGTAGGACTCCTCCAGGCGCACCCCAAGGGGGTCGGCCGCACCTCCCCCTCCCTCCTTTATATACGGGGGCAGGGGGGCACCCCATAACACAGAAGTTGATCTACGAATCGTTCCTTAGCCGTGTGCGGTGCCCCCCTCCACCATATTCCACCTCGGTCATATCGTTGCGGAGTTTAGGCGAAGCCCTGCGCCGATAAAACATCATCATCGTCACCACGCCGTCGTGCTGACGGAACTCATCCCCGAAGCTTTGCTGGATCGGAGCCCGGGGATCGTCATCGAGCTGAACGTGTGCTGAACTAGGAGGTGCCGTACGTTCAGTGCTTGGATCGGTCGGATCGTGAAGACGTACGACTACATCAACTGCGTTGTGCTAACGCTTCCGCTTACGGTCTACGAGGGTACGTGGACATTACTCTCCCCTCTCTTTGCTATGCCATCACCATGATCTTGCGTGTGCGTAGGAATTTTTTTGAAATTACTACGTTCCCTAACACTTTTTTCACAATTTCCTTTGCGACTTTGACGATTCGTCATTCGATGACGAGGAGGAGATATTGGCTACCGTGTTGGTCCATCACCACCTCAATAGCCAGCGGCCATTGTTCCATGGCTCCATTTCGGGCCACCTTCCGGCGTTGAATCGCAACTGGGAGAGCGGGCATTTCCTTCTTTGGAAGGACTACTTTGATACAACAAATCAACGTGCTTCAACGGTCACCGGTGTTTGCTAGCTTGCCGAAGGAAATAGCCCACCGGTGAACTTTACTGTCAACGGGCATAACTACGATAAAGGATACTACCTTGGTGACGGTATTTGTCCTCAGTGGACCACTGTTGTCAAAACAATCCCCAACCCTGTCGAAGAGAAGAGGAAAAGATTTGCCCAAGAGCAAGAGAGTGTTAGGAAGGATGTCGAGCGTGCCTTTGGTGTTTTGCAATCTCGACGGGGTATCGTTCGGTATCCTGCTAATACCTGGAGCACACAAAAACTGTGGAAGGTGATGACTGATTGTGTGATCATGCATAATATGATCGTAGAAGATGAACGCCTGAAACGTCTGTACGATCAAGGGTTTCAATTTCAGGGTGAGAATGTGGTGCCTGAGCATGGAGGAGCGGCAATGTTTGAACAGTTCACTCAATTCCATCATGACATGCGTGATTGGGAAACTCACGTGCAACTGCAAAATGATTTGATTGAGTCTATGTGGGCTCATGTTGGCAACCAATAGATGTATCTTCTTTATTCAGTTTGCAAAACTATGTGAGACATTTTTACTTGTATTCGGCTTGTAAAACTATGCTATTTTATTCGGTTGAAAGACTATATTATTTGACTATATGTTTAAGAAAAAGGGTTTCCCTCCGCTTTATATTATAAAGCAACTGCCGAGCATACAACCACCGATACCACAAAAAGAAAGAAGAAGAAGAAAAAAGAAGGCAACGGAGGATACAAGATGCAACCGGACAACAACAGTCCGGACCACCCTAAAAGCTAGGACATCGAGGACCCCGGCAACTTCAGGACATGCCCACGATACGCTCACGCTAATGGAGTGGCCCGCCGTCGGAGGAAGCGCACAACCGTCAACTCCCATACCGTTACCGGCCATCCGAGAGCACGCTTGATCCCAGATGGACTAGGAGAGGATGGCAATACGCTGCATGCCGGTAAAGCAACTCCGATCAATGCCATCGCCTCGGGCCACGCCACGAAGAACACCGAACATTGTCGAGCAGGACCATTTGAAGACCGGCAACCGACCACGCCAAAGCCGCGACCACCACACACCCGTCCCAAAGGCGCGTCTTTGAGAAGAAAGCGACGCCAAGACGTCGTTGCCGCCCAATCCAAGGGGATTCGGGTTTTCACCTAGGACCAGGAGAGGAGGATCATGGGCTAGGACACGATGCCGACCCCAAGAAGTAGAACGGCGACGGAGCGCCGCCGGATCGTGGCTGCCGCAACTCGCCAAGGGTTTCCCCCATCCATAGCCCACTCCGACCAACCACCAAACCAGCCACACGAGGTCACCGGCAACCGAGTTGGTGTGGGCGGCCACAGAACGCAGAGGTCGCCGTCTTCAAATCAAGATCCGAGCTCACCGCCGACTCGCCTCCCACACGGCCAAGTCCAGCGCCCGAAACCATCAGCACCACATCCCCCCGTCGCCAGGGAGGGTCGCCCTCGCCGGAGGAGGCCGCCGCCACCGCACCTGCGCCACCCAAACTGGAGGCCCCACCGCCACGCCACCTGCCCCACCAGGAGCCGGCCACAGCAAGGGAGGTCGCCCGTGGTCCAGGCCGCACGCAGCCCCCGCCACCTGCCGGGCCGCCGGTGCCAGATCTGGCTAGATCCGATGGGTGGGGCACCACCAGAGACCGCGGCTACCATGCCGCAAGAGGAGACCCCGCGTGTGACGCCGCCAACCACGCGCGCCACCGCTCAGAGCCCCTGCCGCCGCACCGCTGCACCCTGCGCTAGCGCAGTGCCTCCGCGCGCCCGGGCGGTCCCGCGCCAGCCGGGGGAAGGCGAGAGGAGGCGAAACGAGGCCCCGCCACCGCCGAGGCCAGCCGGGCTTCGCCCGCTGGCCCTTGCCGGCGATGGTGAGGGGAGGAGGAGGAAGGGAGGGCGCGGAGAGCCGGCGGCTAGGGTTTCCCCCGCGTCGCTCGCGGGAGCGGCGTCGGGGGGAGGGAGGAGGGATGGCGCGGAGAGCCGGCGGCTTAACTATATGTTTGAATGCAAAAGCAATGCAAAAATGAGCTATTTGTTGAAATAGGGCGACCAGCCGGTCACGCCGGCAGATATGAGTCGGCGCGTTGGGCACACTGCCGATCCAAATCTTAAACAGGACGGACATCGGGCGGACGACCGATCCAAACTGACAAAACGCGGACAAAATCGCCGTCCATTTGGATCAGCCCATTGGAGTTGCTCTAATTGTTGAGGAAGGCCTTCTAAGCAGAAAGGGGGTGGGAAGGGGAAAACTCGAACAGAACCAGCAAGCACCTAACTAAAACCACTCTGCGTCAACTTGCACACAATCCCTACGTATACATATCAAGTACCCACACCACACTTCTAGCTAAATTGGTCGAGAACCTGCTGCTCGGCCTGGCTGGCCTTCTCATCTCCTCAAGCTGTTCATAGCAACCGGCACAATGAAGCTATTCATAGCGACCGGCACAACAAAGCTGCCCACGCTCTTGGCTATTTGCGCCTTGAGCTGGCCCCTTTTGAGCGGATGCCTCTTCTCCTTGTTGCTGGAGTTTTTTTTGGGCGAGAAAACTTCCTATCTATTCATCTTCAATTATGGCAGTACAACGAACACCAAAAATAATAAAAAATACATCCAGATCCATAGACCACCTAACGCCGACTACAAGTATTGAATGTTGCTGGAGTTGTTGTTGCAGGGGTGCCCGTACTCCATTGCTCCTCTCCTCGCCCTCCTCTGCTTGCTTGGTTTGTGTTGCAGGGAAGGCGAGAGCTGGTTTGAGGATGGAGTGTGCGAGGCCGAGCTTATTTATAGCGAAAGTTTTCGGGCACGTTCTGCTAGACTACGCGTTCTTCTTTACTAATTAACTCTCCATCTGTCTTCTGCCGGGGTCCGGGAACAAGTTGGCTCGCTTTATTTGGAGTCACACGTGGGTTAGAGCATCTCCAGCCGTTCGGCCCCCCCAGCACGCCGAAAAAGAGCCGCTTGGGGCCGAATCGGCGCTTGCTTGGCGCGTGGGGCGACTGCGTTCCCAGTTGACACCCCCAGGTCACCGTTAAAACCGCGCGAATTCGGCGACATTTCATATAAATTTCTACAAACT
This sequence comes from Triticum aestivum, assembly GCF_018294505.1. Classification (NCBI taxonomy): domain Eukaryota; kingdom Viridiplantae; phylum Streptophyta; class Magnoliopsida; order Poales; family Poaceae; genus Triticum; species Triticum aestivum. Next base: position 621,247,155 of record NC_057801.1, read on the forward strand.
CGGCGATCTGGCACAAACTCGGCGATACTTCATTGAAATTAGTACAAAAACAGATGAATATGCAAACTACGCCTACGACTATGCCAAACTACGCCTATCCCTGCTACGCCGCGGCCACAGCCCGCCATCTACATATCGAGAAGCCTGTAGAAACGGGTGTAGTCGCCGCCGCTGCCGTCGTCGTCGAGCGCCATGCCAAAGCCGCCGCCGTCCCTGCTGCACGCGTGGCCAGGGTCGCCGACGCGTGATACGTCTCCAACGTATCTATATTTTTTGATTGTTCCATGCTGTTATATTACCCGTTTTGGATGTTTATGGGCTTTACTTTACACTTTTATATCATTTTTATGACTAACCTATTAACCGGAGGCCCGACCCATATTGCTGTTTTATTGCCTATTTCAGTGTTTCGAAGAAAAGAAATATCAAACGGAGTTCAAACGGAATGAAACCTTCGGGAGCGTGATTTTTGGGAAGAATATGATCCGAGAGACTTGGAGTTCACGTCAGAAGAGCCTCGAGGAGGCCATGAGATAGGAGGGCGCGCCCCCACTAGGCGCGCCCTCTTTCTCCTGGGTCCCTCGAGCACCCCCCGACCGACTTCCTTCACATATATAATCCCATATACCCTAAAAACATCGACGGAGAAGATAGATCGGGAGTTCCACCGCCGCAAGCCTCTATAGCCACCAAAAGTCAATCGGGACCCTGTTCCGGCACCCTGCCGGAGGGGGGATCCCTCACCGGTGGCCATGTTCATCATTCCGGTGCTCTCCATGACGAGGAGGGAGTAGTTCACCCTCGGGGCTGAGGGTATGTACCAGTAGCTATGTGTTTGATCTCTCTCTCTCTCTCTCTCTCTCGTGTTCTTGATTTGGCACGATCTTGATGTATCACGAGCTTTGCTATTATAGTTGGATCTTATGATCTTTCTCCCACTCTACTCTCTTGTAATGGATTGAGTTTTCCCTTTGAAGTTATCTTATCGGATTGAGTGTTTAGGGATTTGAGAACACTTGATGTATGTCTTGTCGTGCTTATCTGTGGTGACAATGGGATATTCACGTGATCTACTTGATGTATGTTTTGGTGATCAACTTGCGGATTCCGTGACCTTGGGAGTCTATGCATAGGGGTTGGCACACGTTTTCGTCTTGACTCTCCGGTAGAAACTTTGAGGCACTCTTTGAAGTACTTTGTGTTGGTTGAATAGATGAATCTGAGATTGTGTGATGCATATCGTATAATCATGCCCACGGATACTTGAGGTGACAATGGAGTATCTAGGTGACATTAGGATTTTGGTTTATATGTGTCTTAAGGTGTTATTCTAGTACGAACTCCTGAATAGATTGATCCGAAAGAATAACTTTGAGGTGGTTTCGTACCCTACCATAATCTCTTCGTTTGTTCTCCGCTATTAGTGGCCTTGGAGTGACTCTTTGTTGCATGTTGAGGGATTGTTATATGATCTATCTATGTTATTATTGTTGAGAGAACTTGCACTAGTGAAAGTATGAACCCTAGGCCTTGTTTCCTACCATTGCAATACCGTTTACGCTCACTTTTATCATTAGTTACCTTGCTGTTTTTATAATTTCAGATTACAAATATCTTTATCTACTATCCATATTGCACTTGTATCACCATCTCTTCGCCGAACTAGTGCACCTATACAATTTACCATTGTATTGGGTGCGTTGGGGACACAAGAGACTCTTTGTTATTTGGTTGCAGGGTTGCTTGAGAGAGACCGTCTTCATCCTACGCCTCCTATGTATTGATAAACCTTAGGTCATCCACTTGAGAGAAATTTGCTACTGTCCTACAAATCTATGCACTTGCAGGCCCAACAACGTCTACAAGAAGAAGGTTGTGTAGTAGACATCAAGCTCTTTTCTGGCGCCGTTGTCGGGGAGGTGAGTGCTTGAAGGTATATTTTTAGATTTCGCAATCGAATCTTTTTGTTTCTTGTTTTATCACTAGTTTAGTCTATAAAGAAAAAAAATGGAATTGAATTTGTCTCATACGCTTCATCTTTTTAATCTCTTCCATGAAAATGATGGAAAGGAAAATTGTGCTCAAGTGCTAGAAGAAGAAATCTATAAAACGTTTTGCACTAAATCTTTAAATGATGAGCATGATTGCAATGTTGTTAGTATGAACTCCTTGAATATTCATAGTACTAATGATGATTGCACTAGTTATGATGAAAATGTTTTGATAGGTGCGAACCCGATGAACGAGTTCACGCCCGAGGGTGGCCCGATCTTCACGTCGTAGGATCGAATCGGAAGGGATAACTAGCTGCAAGCAGCCGGGATAACTAGCTTTATACCTGCCAAGGTTGGATGCAACCCGTACATTGGGGATGGCTGACCGAAGCTACAAGAACTCCAACCCGCTGTCCGAACAATCGCAGAACCACAAACCGGGACTAATCCACACAAAACGGTCGGAACCGTAGAACACGAACTAGGGGAAACCAGAGGCTCCTTCTCGCGAATCCGAATGAACTCACAATAGCAAAGGTAGTAAGATCTCTCGAATCTCTAGCAGTCTTGTTGCGTAAGCTTGTAGCTGAAATGGTTTGACAAAAGATTTTCTAGAGGGTGGAGGAGATGGGGTTTTATAGAAGGGACAACCCCCCTTAGATAGGTGTGAAAATGGTTTCAAAAGTAAACAGGTTTGCATGGCTTCCTTGGATGAATAAGCAGTCAACTTTGGGAGTTGTTGGAGAGCTCCTCGGAAATTCGCGAAGTCTTGACAGCCTGGACACCTTCCACGAGAATGACTAGTACTTTTGACTCACAACTCCAAATGACGTGAGGTTTTTTGCATTGGAAAGATAATTTGATTTAGCTTCTGTTGATGTACCCTATGGCCCCGTCTCTCCACCATATGGGTGTGGCACATCAAAACATCAGAGATAAAAATTGACATCATCAGCTTCACTTGAAACTTGTTTTCTTCAAACTCGTTCCTCCAGACCGGTTGCTTCAAGAGCTCATAGGTTGTTGGATTTCTTCTATGTGATACCTAAGTTCAACCAACAACAATGGGGATGAAAGTGCAGCCATGTGTGCAAGATTGTGGTATGAACTTAAGTTAGCGTTCACCTGGCCATGTGTTTGCTTGATTCGGCTTAGTAATTCTTTCCAACTAAATTGTGCACTTTTCTGAAATGTCATGTATGATGTACCCATGTGCTCATCATCCTCCCTCCCTTGATGAAGAGTCGTCCTCGACTCTCTTTGATCTGCAAAGGATAACTAGAAGGGAAGTAGATAATATCCATGCAAAGAAATGATGCAATTCTCATTTGTAGCTTTCACCTTTGAATTGTGTTGCATATGATCATGTACTTGTTTGTCACAACTTGGAGTTTGTCCAGGGATGATTGGTCTTGTTTCAATGACCGAGATGTCCTCATCATCCCCCCTTTCTTGAAAAGGAGCCGTCCTCGACTCTACTTGGTCATAACACAAAAGAAAACAGGGCAATACTAAATCATAATGCAAAGGTTTCATGATATAGAGTATTTTAGTTTTCAGCTTTGCCATCTCATGGACAATGCAAACATGATGTTTTGTTCGACTTAGGAGTTCCTTACATCAAATATTTCCATGGAGCACAAATTTGTAACCCATCATCATCATGCTCTTATCAGCCTCCCTCTCTAGGAGAAAAGTTGTCTTCAACTTTATTTGGTATGCAAAATTATAGCACGAGGACAATACAAAATAACTAGGAAAAGAAAATGGTGAATAATCATGTGCAACATTAAGTTTTATTGGATCTTTTATAGCCTCTTCAAGATTAGCAAAATCATATTGCTGGATGGCTGATGTACCAAACAATTTTTCTCTAATCTTATCACGCCATTGCTTCAAAAACTCATACGTGCATACCCCTGGTTTCATCAAAATGGAAGATCCTTTTTGTTTTACCTCATTGAGTACATGAATGCCTTTCCGAAAATCAATATTCACACATGCACCTTGTGTAGTGGTACTCCATGTCCTCCATATTTGTTCTTGGATCTCAATTTCCCATCGTTGCAAGAGAGCTGATAGGTATGCATTTTGCACCTGCACATATTGCAAAGAAAGAGAATTTTGTGAAATGTTAGTTATTGAATGTTCCTCTCTCTTTTCATTTGGTGGACTAATAACTTCCCATGGTGGTGGATCACTCATCTCGCTATTCTTTTGTTGAAAAATCTCAACCTCACATTTAGTGGACTCACATAACTCACTTGTCCTCTCACTCTTATTGTGTGGTATATTGGGTTGTGGATCGCTTATCTCTCTAGTGAGGTGTGGAATGATCTCAATCTCACATTTTGTGGACTCACACAACTCATTAATCTTTTCTCCCTCAATATGTGGTATATCTAGGCGGAGATCTTTCATTCCTCTAATCTCATGATGAACAACCTGATCCTCGCATTTTGTGGACCCACTCACCTCACTTTTCTCACTCTCAATATATGGAATTGTGGAAAGTGGAGACTCTTCCTCACATTTGGTGGAGTCACTCAACTCATTTTTCTTTTCACTCTCAAGTTGTGGGGTTTTCGAAAGTGGGCACTCTTCCTCACTTTTGGTGGAGTCACTCATCTTGCTTTTCTTATCACTTTTATGTTGTGGGATTTTGGATTGTGGACTCTCTTCCTCAAATGGAATTTCTGATGCTTCTTTTGTGGATGTTGGGACCATAGTGGTGGTCGAGATGCCAACATTAGGAGTGACCTTATCATGTGAACATGGGCTATGATTCACCGGAGTTGGTTCATCATCCACGGTAATGCTTTGCGGTGGGTCGTCGGTGTGCCGACGGGTGCCATAACTTTGTCGCCGGTCATGACATCCTTGCTGCGATTCAGGAGTAGCAGCAACACGCCTCGGGGTAGCGGTAGCATGCCCTCGAGCATGCCGTCCTTGCTGCACTGCAGGAGCAGCAACACCATGCTCTCGATCACGTCCTCCTTTCTGTACTTCTTGAGTAGTAGTGACACGCCCACGAGCAGCAACAACATACCCTCGAGCATGTCTTCTTTGCTGCACTTCATGAGCAACAGGGTATTGTCGGTGTCGAACCCCATCACCACCTGTTGGAGGACACTCGTGAAGCATCCTCTCCATGGCTCGGAGTATATTGTTCTCGAGTTGCTTCACATCAGCGCGAGTGGCCAAACAATTTCCTTCTCCATGATTCTTTCAACGCACACTTGGTGTAGATCCTGCCATGTTAGTAGGGCTAAAGTGGAATAGGATAATTTTGTGGAATCACACAACCTCACCTCTTACTCACCAAAGTTCTTATGAGTTCACATCAGATTGTGCTTCTCCCGGATGTGTTAAAGCGATTGAAAGACAGAGATCAAAGAACTAGCTTCGGTTTTTGGTGGAACTCGGTGGGGTAAACAAAAAGGGGCTTGTGCTGAAATCAAGTTGATGCAAACCAAGAAAAATATGTGGATGGATCTCCTGCACCTTTGCACCAAGATTGAAAAACACCACACTCAAGCTTCTGAAATTTTTTCTATCAAGCTGAAACTTTTGGATCTTACACAAGACTTTCTTTTTCTCTCTTGACTTTTTCCACTCTTTTTTTTCTTTGATTTTTTTGCCACTTTTTTTTCTCTCTTTTTCCAAAGCATAACAACCAAATCTGAAAACAACTATGAAGATGAACTTGGTGCAGATCTAAAAGATGAAGAACATGCAAGGTATGCAACAACAAGATCTCAGCACCAACAAGGCTTGGATTTATTTTTGGTGGGGCTTTGGACTTCTAGGACAGAAAATATAGCATGAAAAACACTCAATCTAAAGGGATGATAGCAAGATAAAGTTGGATAATAGATCCTACCGTGTCAACGAAGGCTCTGATACCAGATGATAGGTGCGAACCCGATGAACGAGTTCACGCCCGAGGGTGGCCCGATCTTCACGTCGTAGGATCGAATCGGAAGGGATAACTAGCTGCAAGTAGCCGGGATAACTAGCTTTATACCTGCCAAGGTTGGATGCAACCCGTACGTTGCAGATGGCTGATCGAAGCTACAAGAACTCCAACCCGCTGTCCGAACAATTGCAGAACCACAAACCGGGACTAATCCACACAAAACGGCCGGAGCCGTAGAGCACGAACTAGGGGGAACCAGAGGCTCCTTCTCGCGAATCCGAATGAACTCACAAGAGCAAAGGTAGTAAGATCTCTCGGATCTCTAGCAGTCTTGTTGCGTAAGCTTGTAGCTGAAATGGTTTGACAAAAGATTTTCTAGAGGGTGGAGGAGATGGGGTTTTATAGCAGGGACAACCCCCCTTAACTAGGTGTGAAAATGGTTTCAAAAGTAAACAGGTTTGCATGGCTTCCTTGGATGAATAAGCAGTCAACTTTGGGAGTTGTTGGAGAGCTCCTCGGAAATTCGCAAAGTCTTGACAACCTGGACACCTTCCACGAGAATGACTAGTACTTTTGACTCACAACTCCAAATGACGTGAGGTTTTTTGCATTGGAAAGATAATTTGATTTAGCTTCTGTTGATGTACCCCTATGGCCCCGTCTCTCCACCATATGGGTGTGGCACATCAAAATATCAGAGGTAAAAATTGACAACATCAGCTTCACTTGAAACTTGTTTTCTTCAAACTCGTTCCTCCAGACCGGTTGCTTCAAGAGCTCATAGGTTGTTGGATTTCTTCCATGTGATACCTAAGTTCAACCAACAACAATGGGGATGAAAGTGCAGCCATGTGTTCAAGATTGTGGTATGAACTTAAGTTAGCGTTCACCTGGCCATGTGTTTGCTTGATTCGGCTTAGTAATTCTTTCCAACTAAATTGTGCACTTTTCTGAAATGTCATGTATGATGTACCCATGTGCTCATCATGTTTCTTATAAGCATGTAGATTTTTGTGGAGTAGATTGGATTTGCAAGTACACACCAAATAGGGAAAATAGATATTGCAAGAGGCATAAGTATTTAGAAACTAAAGGGTTGCAAGAAAGTCTTGATGATTGTGCTGAAAAATTCAATATTTTCCGCGCTCCTTGTGAACTTTGCAATGAACGTGGTCATTTAAATCTCCAATGCAAATTATTTCATGACCAAATCATATCCAAAAATTGTGATAATTTGATTACCCTTGAGCGTTATAAAGAGCTTAGTCTTCTTTTGGGGTATGAAGAAATGAAACGTATAACTGAGGGTATTCCAAAATTTAATCTTGATAGATTTCTTGATTTTGATCTAGAGAAGATTTATTTGTATTGTGCGGTGAATTGCATTGAAAATCCTTATATTGCCAATTACATAAAGAAAAGAAAGAAAATAGAAGATGATGAGAATACTAATGAAAGGGAAGAGACTTCCCAATCTCCTCCTATTATTTCTTATGATGAATCAGGTAATGAGGAGGAGCTTTATATTCAACCAATCTCATCAATAAGGAGCTCAAAGAAGAGGGTTGAACCCACACATAATGTGAAGAAGAAAAAGAAAAGATGGAGCAGCAAAGGTAGAAAGGTATCTCTCCCAAATGATGTTGCTCCTACTACTCATTGTGATGATGATAATTGCTATACTATTGGTGCTATCCATACTATTAATGATGAGGGTGATTATGCTTATGATATGAAAAGGCCCAAGCTTGGGGAAGCTATGTTTGATGAGGATGACATATTTGAGAATATATTTGCTGAAATTAGTGTTTGTCCCAAGCTCGGGGATGCTATGTTTAATGAAGATGATATTTTTAGCCTCCCAAATTTTGATATGCAAAGTTGTTATGATGATATCATGCCTCTTGCCTATGATGATTATATTGATGAAAGTGGGTTTGGAAGAGTGTCAACTTTAGGAAGTAGTGATCCCACTATTTTGGAAGATGTTGAATCTTATTGTGATGAATATGAAAGTGGATTTGGAAGAGTGTCAACTTTATTTAGTGATGATTCCACTATCTTGGAAGAGGTTTCAATCGATTATGATGAGAACGAAGTTGCTACTTATGATAATTATTGTGATGAAACTTATGCTATAAAAAGTAGTGATGATTATATTTATAAAACTTGTTATGATTATGATTACCCTTTTTTCTGAACATTACTCTTTTAATGTGGAGACAATTTATAGTGTTCAAGTCTCTTATGGTACTCCAACCATTCCGAATGAGAAGAATTTTGCTTATGTGGAGAATAGTAATTTTTCTATGCTTGTAGATCATGAAAAGAATACTTTATGTGATGGTTATATTGTTGAATTCATTCATGATTATACTGAAAACTATTATGAGGGAGGAACATATGCTTATAGGAATTGAAATAATACCAAGTTTCCTCTCTATGTGCTTAAAGTTTTGAAGTTATGCTTGTTTTGCCTTCCTATGCTAGTTGATTATTGTTCCCATAAGTTGTTTGCTCACAAAATCCCTATGCATAGGAAGTGGGTTAGACTTAAATATACTAGTCATATGCTTCATGATGCTCTCTTTATGTTTCAATTCTTATCTTTTATGTGAGCATCATTGAAATCATCATGCCTAGCTAGGGGCGTTAAACGATAGCGCTTGTTGGGAGGCAACCCAATTTTATTTTTATTCTTTACTTTTTGCTCCTGTTTAGTAATAAATAATTCATCTAGCCTCTGGTTAGATGTGGTTTCATGTTTTAATTAGTGTTTGTGCCAAGTAGAGCCTTTGGGGAGACTTGGGTGAAGTCTATATGATCTTGCTGCAAAAAACAGAAACTTTAGCGCTCACGATATTAGCTGCCATTTTTTACTGGAGAGTGCTTTTAGGTTGATTCCTTCTGCAGATGATTAATAGACAAATTCCTCACGTCCACCAATTTAGTTTAGAATTTGTGGAGTTCCAGAAGTATACGTTTGATACAGATTACTACATACTGTTCTGTTTTTGACAAATTCTGTTTTCTATGTGTTGTTTGCTTATTTTGATGAATCTATGAGTAGCATCAGAAGGTGACCATAGAGAAGTTGGAATACAGTAGATATTACACCAATATGAATAAAGAATGAGTTCATTACAATACCTTAAAGTGGTGGTTTGTTTTCTTGTACTAACGGAGCTTACGAGTTTTGTTTTGAGTTTTGTGTGGTTGAAGTTTTCAAGTTTTGGGTAAAGATTCGATGAACTATGAAATAAGGAGTGGTGAGAGCCTAAGCTTTGGTATGCACAAGGCACCCCAAGGTAATATCCAAGGACAACCAAGAGCCTAAGCTTGGGGATGCCCCGGAAGGCATCCCCTCTTTCGTCTTTGTTCATCGGTAACTTAACTTGGAGCTATATTTTTATTCACCACATGATATGTGTTTTGCTTGGAGCGTCATTTTATTTTGTTAGTATTTGCTTGATGTTATTTATAATAATGTTTTGCATCTATAGTTTCAATAAAAATGTCAAGGATAGCCTTTACCATGCTTGTTTTGCAAGTATACATGTTGCTGTTTCAAAACAGAAAGTTTACCGCTGTTGCAAAAATTCCCTAGAAAAGTCAGAGAGCGATATAATGTTGAATATTTTTGCATAATGAGCTCTGATAAATATTCTACAGCTTCGTATTTTTCTTATAATTTTTGAACTTGGGGAAGTATGATGAATCTTGCATTCTTTACAGACTATACCGTTTTGGCAGATTGTTGTTATGTTTGCATTGTTTGCACATGTTTGCTTGTTTAATGATTCTATTTGAGGATAGGAGTATTAAATGCAGAGACATTTAGTATTCAATGTTGAATAATAAAGTTAGTAATTTGTTACAGTAGAAAATGATAAAGTTTTTGCATTGTTTTATACTAACTTATCTCACGAGTTCTTGTTGAGTTTTGTGTGGATGAAGTTTTTAAGATTTAGGAAAACCATGATATAAAAGGAATTAAGGAGACACAAAAGTTTAAGCTTGGGGATGCCCAAGGCATCCCAAGATAATATTTCAAGAAGTCTCAAGCATCTAAGCTTGGGGATGCCCCGGTAGGCATCCCACCTTTCTTCTTCAACAATTAACGGTTAGTATCGGTTGAACCTAAGTTTTTACTTCTTCACATAAGTTGTGCTATCCTTTCAATGTCATTTTATTTTGTTTTGCTTGCTGTTTGAATAAAATACAAAGATCTGAAATTCTTAAATGAGAGAGAGTCTTCGCATAGTTGCATAATTATTTAACTACTCTTTGATCTTCACTTATATTTTATTGGAGTAGTTTGTCATTTGCTCTAGTGCTTCACTTATATCTTTTTAGAGAACGGCGGAGGTTTTATTTTGTAGAAATTAATGAACTCTCATGCTTCACTTATATTATTTTGAGAGTCTTAAACAACATGATAATTTGAATGAAAACTATCATAGGAAGTGAATTGGATGCTATGATCAATTTGATACTTGATAATTGTTTTGAGATATGGAGGTAGTGATATTAAAGTCATGCTAGTTGGGTGATTATGAATTTAAAGAATGCTTGTGTTGAGTTAGCAAGTCCCGTAGCATGCACATATGGTTAAAGTTGTGTAACAAATTTGAAACAAGAAGTGTCCTTGGATTGTGCATCCTTATTAGTGGCGGTCGGGGACGAGCGATGGTCTTTTCCTACCAATCTATCCCCCTAGGAGCATGCGCGTAGTGCTTGGTTTTTGATGACTTCTAAATTTTTGCAATAAGTATATGAGTTCTTTTGACTAATGTTGAGTCCATGAATTATACGCACTTTTACCTTTCCATCATTGCTAGCCTCTTCGGTACCATGCATTGCCCTTTCTCACCTTGAGAGTTGGTGCAAACTTCGCCGGTGCATCCAAATCCCGTGATACGATACGCTCTATCTAAACCTCCTTATATCTTCCTCAAAACAGCCACCATACCTACCTATTATGGCATTTCTATAGCCATTCCGTGATATATTTCCATGCAACTTTCCACCGTTCCATTTATCATTATGACACGCATTACTTTTGTCATATTGCCATTGCATGATCGTGTAGTTGACATCGTATTTGTGGCAAAACCACCATGCATAATTTTTCATACATGTCACTCTTGATTCATTGCACCATCCCGGTACACCGCCGGAGGCATTCATATAGAGTCATATCTTGTTCTAGTTTCGAGTCGTAATTCATGTGTTGTAATCAATAAAAGTGTGATGATCATCATTATTAGAGCATTGCCCAAAAAGAGAAAAAAGACAGGCCAAAAGAAAAAAAAGAAATGCCACAGAAAAAAAGAAAAAAAAGAAAAAGAAAGAAAATAAATAAAAGGGGCAATGTTACTATCTCTTTTCCACCCTTGTGCTTCAAAGTCGCAGCATGTTCATATAGTGAGTCTCATATATTATGCTTCAAAGTAACACCATGTTTTTCATATAGAGAGTCTCATATGTTGTCACTTTCATATACTAGTGGGAATTTTTCATTATAGAACTTGGGTTGTATATTTCTACGATGGGCTTCCTCAAATGCCCTAGGTATTCGTGAGCAAGCAAGTTGGATGCACACCCACTAGTTTTCTTTTGTTGAGCTTTCATTCATTTATAGCTCTAGTGCATCCGTTGCATGGCAATCTGTCGTGGTTCTAAGTCTGACAGTAGAGTGGGGGGTAGGTATGGAGAGGCAAGGTCCTAGCTATGGAGAGGTTGTAAGCACAAGAGATGTACGAGTTCAGGCCCTTCTCGGAGGAAGTAAAAGCCCTACGTCTCGGAGCCCGGAGGCAGTCGAGTGGATTATGTGTATATGGATTACAAGGTCCGAACCCTTCAGCCTATGGAGGGGGGTGGCTTATATAGAGTGCGCCAGGACCCCAGCCAGCCCACGTAATGAAGGGTTTAAGGTGTATTAAGTCCGGGGCGTTACAGGTAACGCCCCACATAAAGTGTCTTTACTATCATAAAGTCTACTTAATTACAAGCCGTTGTAGTGCAGAGTGCCTCTTGACCTTCTGGTGGTCGAGTGAGTCTTCGTGGTCGAGTCCTTCAAGTCAGTCGAGTGAGTCCCTCGTTGGTCGACTGGAAGGTGACCTCTTCTAAGAGTGTCCTCGGGCAGGGTACTTAGATCAGGTCTGTGACCCTACCCTAGGTACGTGACTCCATCATTAGCCCCCGAATGGATTGAGGCTTGAGTGATGAAGGAGTTGATGTTGTTTCCGATTAGCTTTTGCATACTGGTCGTGCGTTGTTTTTGAACCAAAAATTCTTTCTGTTGATAGTGAACAACTTTTCTTCAGTCGACTCGATCCATTCTTTTTCTTCGTCGAGTGATCTTTTGGACTTCGCTGATTTCCGAGCGACGGATCGCAGGAAATCCCGCGTCTGGCGGACTGATCTGCCGTCCGCGGATTCCGCGGGATACGGAATTTGGGGGAGCGCGCGAAGCGGAGCGGACCGCGGCGCTCGGATGGGACAGGGCATAGACGCCTCGATTCCCGCGCCGCTTTTTTCGCCACGTATCACGCTTGCGCAACTGTTACAGGATATGATTAGATCGACAGGGCCCACCTGTCATCCACTCGGAAGGGATCTTATAAATGCGTCCGGCGAGGGTTTTTTGAACAGTGCCTCAGCATTCTCTCTCTGCCCCCTTCGTCTCCGCCCAACGCGCTCGTTCTCGCCTCCGCACCACTCCTCCTCACGCGCCTCGCCGGCAGCCATGGTCAAGGAGAAGACAGCGGCGCTGGAGCGCGCGAAGAAGGCGTCGGCGACGGAGAAGGCGAAGGGAAGATCCACCAGCCGCGGCGGGTCTTCGTCTAGATCTCGCCTGCCGAAAGGCTGGGTCCAGGGAGATTGGATCCAGTCGACCATCACGGAGAAGGATCTCCTCGACATGGCCAACGAGGGCCTGATCCCTCATGGAGCTGCGAGGCTTCCGGGGAAAGAGTGGCAGCCCCAGCCGGAAGAGGGTGAGTGCGTGCTTCTGGCTACCCATGTTGACCGCGGATTCTCTTTGCCACCGAGCATTTTCTTCTGTGGTTTCTTGAACTTCTTTGGAGCGCAACTCCACCACTTCACCCCAAATTCTATCGCCTATCTTGCCGCATTTGTGTCCATGTGTGAGAGTTTTCTGGGCTGTCGACCGCATTGGGGCTTGTTCAAGCACATATTCACGTGCCGCTCTCAAACCGTGAAGAAGGCGAGCCCAGGCGACGAAAGAACCCGAGTTGTCCAAATGTGTGGAGGTCTGGGGATCCAGGTGAGGAACAAGAGCACCTTCCCAGCCATGACATTCCCCGAGTCAGTCAGAGGCTGGCAGTCGACCTGGTTCTACTGCCAGGATCAGTCGACGCCGGGGCAGTCGAGTGGACTCCCTCAATTTACCATGGACCGAGTGAACAAGCCCTCCTCTCTGAAGTTGATTCCGGAGGAGAAAGCTGACGTGAAGATGCTGATGGAGCGCGTAGTTCAGTTGGTTCGGGAGGGAGTGACGGGTATGGATCTCCTGGAGGTTTTCCTTAGGCGTCGAATCCAGCCTCTTCAGTTCCGGAGCCATTGCATGTGGTTGTACTGCAGGACCGAGGATGTGACTCGGGTCAATCCAGAAACAGTCGACGATACCACTCTGGAAAGGTGGATGGCCGCTGTTACTGGGAACAAAGATAACCCTCGCGGAGCCAGAAGGATTCCTCCACTCGACTGCCACAGTGATCCAAACAAGGTATGTCTGCTCCACTTCCCATTGTATTCTTGTCACATTTATTTCTGTTTTCTCTGCCGATCGGTCGACTGATCTTTGTCTTGATGTCTATCAGGCCCTTACTGAGCTGTACTCGATGCCCAATGGAGCACAGGCTCCGACCGAGGAGGGAGAAGCGAGCGGGGGCGAGAGCCAGGAGGAGGAGTGGGACTCGGACGCCGCTGAGGCTGATGATGATGATGATGACGATGATGATGATGACGATGAGGACGAGGAAGAGGAGGAGGAGGAGGAGGTCGCACCACCGCGCTCGGAAAGGCGGTCGAAACTTGTTCATGACCCTGCGACCGAACGCGGCGAGGGGGTTGCGACTGTTACATAGTCGACCAAGCGCCCTCGGACCACCTCTCTGGCGCCGACTAAAAAGGCGCCGAAGCAGCCCAGGGCGTCCCCGTCGAAGCCGACCAAGCACCTGCCGAAGATGAAGGTGTCTATCCCCACCATATCAGGGTAATCATGTTGCTTAAGTCTTCTTGTTTTGTGTGAACTTTATCTCTGGTTGGCGCTGGAGTTAGTCGACTGACTCTTTGGAGTTGCAGTGCTGCTACTTCTGAGACCTCGGCCCGGGCTGACGACCATGAGATGGAGGACTGTCAGGACCCCGACTCAATGCCACATCGATCTAGCATGTAACACCCCATATCACTTTGCGGCCTCACGCACGGTATTTCCACGGGTGTCGCCTTACCTTTGCCCGGGACCGTTTGCGTCTTTTGGCACACGTATATGATAGTGTCGCTAGCATCCATATGGTAAGGAGCCCGGGCTGACATGGCTAGTCGTAAACCCAAAGTGGCACAAACTTACAGGGACATGCATCCATGACCCAACATCGAACGTGTCGGTCATCAGCGAGTGAATCCAGGCTGTAGCACTGGGCTAGCAGGACTCCGGTGAACCGGGCTGTAGCGGGCTAACAGGACTCCGGTATTCATCGCGTGACATTTCCCCGAAGGGACAGACACAGGAACGAAGAAGGACACATGCCGGCCAGCCTAAGTGTTCCGGAGCAGTAGCAAGCTACCAAGGCTCAATGGAAACACTAGGAGACATTTCCCGGTAAGAGAGGCTACTAAAGATAAACAACTAGATAGTCAGATCCCACACATACCAAGCATTTCATTAACATACACACAATATGCTCGATATGTGCAATACAACATGGCATCACAAAATGACTCTACGACTCAAGTATTTATTCAATAGGCTCCGAGGAGCGAGATATTACAAACAGGGGTCTCACGACCCAACATTCAGAGCATACAAGTCAAAGCACATGCGGAAGCTATCATGTCTGAGTACAGACATCTATAAATGAAAAAGGCTGAGAAGCCTGACTATCTACCAGATCCTGCCGAGGGCACAAGATCGTAGCTGAGGTAACAAGCTAAACGTCGAAGTCCACGCGGAACTACTAGTGAGACTGAAGTCTCTCTGCAAAACATAAAATAGGCAAACGTGAGTACAAATGTACCCAACAAGACTTACATCAGATCTATCTACATATGCATCATTATCAACAAGGGGGTGGTGGGGTTTAACTGCAGCAAGCCAGCTTTGACTCGGTGGCTATCCTAAACTACGACTGCGAGCAACTCTTTTGAGGTGGCGCACACGAGTCCACATATTCACCATATCAATACACCACTATGGATCCGCTCCCGTCTCCCTACGAGAACGCCATCCATAGCACTCACGCTTATCTTGCGTATTTTAGAGTATCCACTTTCACTTGTCTATGAACTGATATAAGCAACCCAGAAGTCCTTTTCCGCGGACACGGCTATTCGAATAGATGATGTTAACCCTGCAGGGGTGTACTTCTTCACACACGCTCTCACCACTTACCGCCATTTACACGACATGTACTCGGCAACCTTCAAGCGGAAGCCCAACGTGGGTGTCGGCCACGGCCTGCCTAAACACTCAAGTCTCTAGTCCAGGTTTATCGCCTATTCGGGTTCCATCCATGAGGAGATCCGGCCGGAGTTTCGCTCACAGCCCCAAACAATGTGTACAGGGTTCCGTGACACCAAACGGGCGCCCGATTTACCCGACCACGTGCCTACCGCATCACAGCCCACCCCTACGGTCAGCGCTGCGCACGGCCTCCAGCATACTACAAACACCAGAAACTACTTGCAACTCCTAGACAGAGGACAAGGGTGATCAAGAAGCCGAGAGGGTCCATTGGTTTCGGGCCCAATGCGTGGTAGTAGCTGAATCATGGATCACAAACACAGAACTCAGTTCCTAAGGATGGCTGCAATGAGACAACCCACCATGTACTCCTACATGGCCTCTCACCGCTACCTTTACCAAATCGTGTTCACACACTTAGCTCACACACAGTAGGACATGTTCACACGCCTCTGATTCATCCCCGATGAATCAGACCTGACTCAACTCTAAGCAGTAGCAGGCATGACAACAAACATAAATGAGTAGGCACATCAGGGCTCAAACAACTCCTACTCATGCTAGTGGGTTTCATCTATTTACTGTGGCAATGACAGGTCATGCAAAGGATAAAGGGGTTCAGCTACCGCAGCAAGTAACAGATATGTCGCTGTTGTCCTAATGCAGTAAAAGAGAGCAGGAGCGAGAGAGTGGGATTGTATCGGAATGAACAAGGGGGTTTTGCTTGCCTGGCACTTCTGAAGATAACATTGAGTCTTCATCAGTGTCAACGATCACATCATCGGTATCACGTCTATCGAGAGGGGACAAATACCGGCAAATACAGAGAAACACGATCAATGCAATGCATAATATGATGCATGCTATGACATGGCAATATGAATGTGTTTTGGG
Organism: Triticum aestivum; assembly: GCF_018294505.1. Lineage (NCBI taxonomy): Eukaryota > Viridiplantae > Streptophyta > Magnoliopsida > Poales > Poaceae > Triticum > Triticum aestivum. Next base: position 621,263,674 of record NC_057801.1, read on the forward strand.
CTAATGCACCTAAAACCAGATTAAATGAAGTTGGTTTGAATCCAAGATTCAAATTCAAACTCCATATGTGGTTATTTAAATGTCATTCACTTCATTTGTCCTAAACAGTAGTGATAAGTTGTTCTAACATGCATGAAAATGGTACAGATGGATTCCTTGAATTTTTCTGATAATTTTTCATATATAAATTATTTAATTTGGAGTTACGGTTGAATTTCTATGATTTTTAGAAGTTTTAGGCATTTTCTAGAATTATTAAATCATTTAAGATTTATTTAAATTCCAGAAAGGAATTATTGCGTCAGCATGACGTTGGCATGACGTTAGCAGGTCAACGGGCGCCGTCCAGGTCAAACTGACCTGTGGGCCCTGCATGTCAGTGTCTGGACTAACTAACTAATTAAAATTAACCCTAACTAACTTGGTTAGCCGGGCGGGACCCGCATGTCAGTGTAATTAGTCTAACTAATTTTTAGTTAACACTAATCCTAACCTAACTAACAGGCCGGCCCCACCTGTCATGGACACAGGGGAGGGTCCCGCCGTGGTCAACATGGGTCAACCCCACCGGCGGCTTGACGCCGGCGAGGCCAGCCGCGGTGGCGAGCCTCGGGTTTTGCCCACAGGGCTCGGTTTGGCGCGCGGAGCACAGCTTCGGGATGCGGACGCTTGTCCGCATCCAACTGTGGTGGTGGCGCGGCCGGGAAGTGGCCGGAGTGGTGCCGGCGACGAGCTCGGCGGCAGCCGAAGCTCGGGTGCAAGTGGGGATGGGCCTGCGGTGCGCAAACAAGCGCGACGAAGTGCCACAGAGGCTCTACGCGATGCGGGGAGCGCGTTGGGCGCATGCCCGGGACCAAATGGTCACCGGAGCATCACCGGCGACGAGTGCGGCGGCGGCGAAGGTTCGGCCATGGTGGAGACGACAGCTAGAGGGCGAGCGCGACTAAGCGGGGAGGGGGAAACGACGGAGGAGCTCATGGGGGTTGCGACGGTGGCCTCGGGGAGCTCGGGGAGGCGTCGGAGGCGGCGAATCGACGGCGGTGAGCTTCGGTGGCCGGCGACGGAACGGCGATGGTGGCGGCGTTGCAGGGCTTCCGGAGGGCCGTGGGTCGGTGGGGAGGAAGAAGGGGGTCGAGGCGGAGCCTTTGAGCGCATCGGCGAGGCTAGGGGTGGCCGGTGGCCACGAGGGAGCTCGTCGGCGGCGGCGAGCGTGTTCGGTGAGGTGGGAAACGGCGAGAGAGGGAGCAGGGGAAGAGTGAGAGAGGTCGGGCGGATCGGGACGACACCGGGGCATTCATCCACGCGGCCAGGGGAAGCAGGAGGTGGCCAGGGGAAGCAGGAGGTGGCCGAGGCAGCGTCGGCGCGCGCCACGCCTCGCCTCTGTTCGTCCTCCTGGCAGAGGAGGAAGAGGACAAGGGGGAGGAGGTGGGCTGGGCCGCACAGTGCTGGACCAGCACAGGAGCTGGGCCGGCTCTGGTGGGCTGCACGGGTAAGTGGCCAGGTAAAACTCTCTCCCTCTCTCTTTCTGTTTTAATTTCCATTTTCTATTTTTTTCTGTATTTGTTTTGATTTAGTTTAGCAACTAAACCATTTTAATAAATTCTGTAGTTTATTATGTGGCTTGCTAAAATATATACAAAGACACTCACAAACTTCCAGAATTATTTGGAGTCATATTTAATATATATATTAAATATAAATCCAAAGCAAATAGTTATTGGCTTAATTCAAATGGCCAAAATAAATATCTCTGTGACTCCAAAAATATTGGTTTAAATTTTACCTCTCACCAATATTTCCATGGAATAACAGGAACATTTTCTTGGACTCATTTGATGAAATTTAAATGTTGGTTATTTTTAGAGGTCTTCTGAGGCTTTGAAAATTCCTCAATTCAAGTTTTCGAAAATATAGACATGATGCACACATGAAGCTAGCCTAGAGCACTACCAGCAGCTAGGGATGTGACAACTCACCCCCACTAAACAAGAATCTCGTCTCGAGATTCAAGCGTAGGGTAAGGTGAAGGGTAACGCAGACTGGTATAATCTTCACGATCCAGGTTGCACTTCATAGGAACGTTGATTCATTCACCATCATTGTCTTGATGTCTTGCTCTGAGAACTCCAACTAACATGACAACGAGAGGAAAGGAAAGACCCTAAAAGAATCGTTCTTCTCGGAGGTCGAACAACTCAGGAGTAACTCTCGGGATGAGACACAGCAACATCTCTTGAGCTGAGAGACGAAGCACAGATCTGAAGAAATGGAGTGAGACAGATGACGAGGGTTCACTAGGTAGACAACAACTTCACGCTTAAGGTGGTAATCGGTTGTCAACGTAGCGAGGAGTTGAATTGCCATGATACCATAACGATGCACCTTAGGGAAGGTGACTCGTAGATATATCCCCTTAAGTGGCAAAAAGAATTACCTTTGATTCAAAGATCATTGAAACTCTTTATACCAGCCTAAGGCAATCACAAGCGATCATTTGGAGGGGGTCGGTAGAATGGCATACTCGGACTTGGATGATGTGGATTACCTTGTTGAAGACAACGTAATGGATGAATTTGCTTATCACCGGAAATGGAAGAGACCCATGGTAGAATGGCACAATGGCGGTGCAAGCTGGGAACATAATGCAAATGCTGGGAATGATTCTGGTAACTGGGGAAGAACCCAATAATAAAGAGTGAATTCACTGTTGGAGTGGTTATAGCATAACCGAAGAGACTAGGAGCAATTCCGGTTAGTGCCGATGATGACACGTAGCGCTTGTGCGTGCTCTCAAGAACTTGAGCATTTCCACATTCATCAAGATTTTACCAATATCCGTGTCAAGGGTCCGGTAACACAACTTACTACCATGATGGCTAATGATGGATGATGCAAACGCAAAGGAAGATAACACCTTCTCAGACTTCACCCTAGCGAGGCCAAGGAAACAAAATCTGGATGATCGACCGAGAGACATTTAGCACTCCGCTTCTAATGTTCTCCTTGATGTGCTAGCGTAACCCATTCATAGATATGGTTTGATATCTAGAACATCAAGCAAAAAGGTCGGACTTCAGGATCTCAAAATCCATAGGGGCAACTAGGGAGTAAATCCTACGAAATCCCTATGGGGAGGTGGCCAACTTCCTCAATCAAGATATTATAATAATAGGTCTACCGGATGGGTGTGTTGGCCACGACATCCACCTTGCCGGTTATTGAAAGACCAATATTATAATTCTTGGGAAATGTTCCAACCATCACATCTGCCTGAGATTCAGATCTGGTTGGTGTCAGGATATCCCAGACTCATCAAGTCTAGAAAGAAAACGGAAGTTTGCAACACAAATCGACGAGATGACGTTGCGAGATTCTCGGGTAATGAACTACGATAGTAAGCTCCAAAACATGAGCTGGTTCTGCTACAACCATGTGAACACGTTGTCCCAGACAAGCATGACCACATAGTAGTCTTATAATAAAACACTACCGAGTTCAGGAGGGGGAACCATCAACGAGGGTATCGAAGTCTTGTGCATTACCATGGATTAACACTTAACTCCTTTTCTCGAACAAATCAGTCAGTGGCTTGGGGTGCTACGGAACACATATGGAATGGAGGTTGCAAGTCTCCGAACCACAGAATACTTTCGCACGTATGCATGACTGATTTGGGATGATTCCAAAGGAAACAACATTGACTTTCTCGAATCCACGGCGGCAACTTGCATCAGATGCACATGAATTAAAGGAAGTCACTACCTTCATCCAAACACATGCTTCATGAACTAGCATGAAGAAATGCTTTCAAAAGTTTCCAACACTAGCTTAATGTTCAACAAATCATGGAGGAGATAAGGATGTTGTCAATGGGCTCAACAACAATTCATCCGGGTTTCCTTTTAAAAGTAATTCCATAGTTAAGTGAACAAGGTGATAGCATTGGTCAGACCAAAAAGATATAATGGTGTATGCTCGAGGGATCAACCACGAGTAAGACAACATTACGAATATCGTTGGTACTAATTTGATTTGACGATAGCCTACACTCAAATCAAAGGATTGATAAGACAGTAGGTCCAGCAACTGATCACAGGGACCAATCGATGAAGATATCATCTTTCTTCAACACACACTACACAAGAATATCCCTTTGGAACGAACTAAGTCGGGCAAGCTTTTATCTTCCAACTCTCCAAATTGTTGTCTAGCTTAACCAACTAGCTCAGGGATATCTAACACCGATTCTTGGAGAGAAGGTGGTTCACAAGAAACCAACTTGATCACGAGCTCAACATAACAGTCAGGTGACAGCCTGGTGATACTTTCGAGAAGATATTCGGAAAATCACGAACCACCGATATGTTACTAAGCTCGAGAACCATCTCGCTTTTGAGGGCAAGACGATATGATCAAATGAGTGAGGACTTGACAAGATCCTAACTCATCAATCGAAGGGTGCACCGAAATAAGGACTAGGTAGCACGATCAGTCTTAGAAGGATGATTCAAAAACCAACACGCTAAGAATGGAATTATTATCCTTTAACTACGAAGCAACGAGGTTGCTGGGAGTATTGAATTCACACATCACAATTCATTTGTCGGTATTCCGGTTGCATCAACACGAGGGCCGAGGAATGACTAATGATGGTGAGAAGTATCACTACGTCAAAATTCATGAGAGTTGGTGCAGTTCTCATGACAATTCTGACATAAAGGGGGTAATACTCCAAGGTAGAACAGAACCAAAAGCTGGATTGGCATTTGATCTGCGGAATACAACTACTTTGACCCAATCCTAGATATGGATGAGGTACTGGAGTTTGTTTCTCCAAGTCATTCAGGACAGAATGGCTTGACGGACCACAAGAGTAATAGGCATCGATAAACGAACGCACGCATACTCTTGACTATCAATTGATAGACGAGGGTCAGAATGCAACTAAAGAGAACAACTCAAGGGAACATATAATTTTCTGAGTTGTGGATGCATAAATTAGTATGTCGAACCAAGTTCAACATATTTCTTCCGGATAACCCATGCAGAAAGGTAGAACTGGCAGAGTCACGATTTATGAATGGAGAACTCCTCAAGAGTACTCTAATTGTGATCTTTTGATCCAATAAACATCTGCCATAAGCGGTTCATAGTATTTGGAAGAAGGAAATAGCACGGACCTCGAGGACTATCGCAGAGTTACTAATATCCTGAAGGAACTAGCAAACACTATCAACATGAAGTAAGTAGAGTGAATCTCGGGTTCAAAGCCCAAGGAGTAGAATACCTACTACTAAGTGGCATCACGGGATGCTTTCGAGAATAAAAGCCAGAATCATCACACTGGGATCACAAATCATTGCTAGATTACTAGGTGACTCCCTAAAACACCTAGGGTCATAATAATAACTCCAACATAAATGTCAAGGCAACGGAGTACCTCAACTCACTGATTAGTGTGGTTAATCTGGCCCATGGGAACATTGAAACAGGAAGAAAGGATTTGCAAATGCATCAGACTACTTAGAAACCTGGGATGACTCGGACAGCATAACGGCTGTAAATGCTCAGAAAAGATTTGAGACATTCACAAAAATGGTGGCATAACCACTCAGGAGCACAATATCAAGGTTTCGAGATCAACAATTAACATACGGAAGTAGTAGGAACTGAACTGAGACTTAGATCCAACAATCTTATAAGTCCACTGATTAGTAACACGTGATCCTGATAGAGAGAAGAGAAAGCCTAGTTCCTTAACCCCGTCGGAAAGATAAGATGACTCAGATCAGAAGGGCATAAGGTATAAGGAGTAAAAAGAGCCTTACGTTCCATCCCACAATCAATTCCCTTATATAACTAAAGAATTTCTAGACTCAACTTCAACCAGTTTGGCTTGGTAATCCTACAGGCAGTCAAGCTATGATACCAATGCTGTCAGGACCCCGACTCAATGCCACATCGATCTAGCATGTAACACCCCATATCACTTTGCGGCCTCACGCACGGTATTTCCACGGGTGTCGCCTTACCTTTGCCCGGGACCGTTTGCGTCTTTTGGCACACGTATATGATAGTGTCGCTAGCATCCATATGGTAAGGAGCCCGGGCTGACATGGCTAGTCGTAAACCCAAAGTGGCACAAACTTACAGGGACAGGCATCCATGACCCAACATCGAACGTGTCGGTCATCAGCGAGTGAATCCAGGCTGTAGCACTGGGCTAGCAGGACTCCGGTGAACCGGGCTGTAGCGGGCTAACAGGACTCCGGTATTCATCGCGTGACATTTCCCCGAAGGGACAGACACAGGAACGAAGAAGGACACATGCCGGCCAGCCTAAGTGTTCCGGAGCAGTAGCAAGCTACCAAGGCTCAATGGAAACACTAGGAGACATTCCCCGGTAAGAGAGGCTACTAAAGATAAACAACTAGATAGTCAGATCCCACACATACCAAGCATTTCATTAACATACACACAATATGCTCGATATGTGCAATACAACATGGCATCACAAAATGACTCTACGACTCAAGTATTTATTCAATAGGCTCCGAGGAGCGAGATATTACAAACAGGGGTCTCACGACCCAACATTCAGAGCATACAAGTCAAAGCACATGCGGAAGCTATCATGTCTGAGTACAGACATCTATAAATGAAAAAGGCTGAGAAGCCTGACTATCTACCAGATCCTGCCGAGGGCACAAGATCGTAGCTGAGGTAACAAGCTAAACGTCGAAGTCCACGCGGAACTACTAGTGAGACTGAAGTCTCTCTGCAAAACATAAAATAGGCAAACGTGAGTACAAATGTACCCAACAAGACTTACATCAGATCTATCTACATATGCATCATTATCAACAAGGGGGTGGTGGGGTTTAACTGCAGCAAGCCAGCTTTGACTCGGTGGCTATCCTAAACTACGACTGCAAGCAACTCTTTTGAGGTGGCGCACACGAGTCCACATATTCACCATATCAATACACCACTATGGATCCGCTCCCGTCTCCCTACGAGAACGCCATCCATAGCACTCACGCTTATCTTGCGTATTTTAGAGTATCCACTTTCACTTGTCTATGAACTGATATAAGCAACCCAGAAGTCCTTTTCCGCGGACACGGCTATTCGAATAGATGATGTTAACCCTGCAGGGGTGTACTTCTTCACACACGCTCTCACCACTTACCGCCATTTACACGACATGTACTCGGCAACCTTCAAGCGGAAGCCCAACGTGGGTGTCGGCCACGGCCTGCCTAAACACTCAAGTCTCTAGTCCAGGTTTATCGCCTATTCGGGTTCCATCCATGAGGAGATCCGGCCGGAGTTTCGCTCACAGCCCCAAACGATGTGTACAGGGTTCCGTGACACCAAACGGGCGCCCGGTTTACCCGGCCACGTGCCTACCGCATCACAGCCCACCCCTACGGTCAGCGCTGCGCACGGCCTCCAGCATACTACAAACACCAGAAACTACTTGCAACTCCTGGACAGAGGACACGGGTGATCAAGAAGCCGAGAGGGTCCATTGGTTTCGGGCCCAATGCGTGGTAGTAGCTGAATCATGGATCACAAACACAGAACTCAGTTCCTGAGGATGGCTGCAATGAGACAACCCACCATGTACTCCTACATGGCCTCTCACCGCTACCTTTACCAAATCGTGTTCACACACTTAGCTCACACACAGTAGGACATGTTCACACGCCTCTGATTCATCCCCGATGAATCAGACCAGACTCAACTCTAAGCAGTAGCAGGCATGACAACAAACATAAATGAGTAGGCACATCAGGGCTCAAACAACTCCTACTCATGCTAGTGGGTTTCATCTATTTACTGTGGCAATGACAGGTCATGCAAAGGATAAAGGGGTTCAGCTACCGCAGCAAGTAACAGATATGTCGCTGTTGTCCTAATGCAGTAAAAGAGAGCAGGAGCGAGAGAGTGGGATTGTATTGGAATGAACAAGGGGGTTTTGCTTGCCTGGCACTTCTGAAGATAACATTGAGTCTTCATCAGTGTCAACGATCACATCATCGGTATCACGTCTATCGAGAGGGGACAAATACCGGCAAATACAGAGAAACACGATCAATGCAATGCACAATATGATGCATGCTATGACATGGCAATATGAATGTGTTTTGGGCTAATGCACCTAAAACCAGATTAAATGAAGTTGGTTTGAATCCAAGATTCAAATTCAAACTCCATATGTGGTTATTTAAATGTCATTCACTTCATTTGTCCTAAACAGTAGAGATAAGTTGTTCTAACATGCATGAAAATGGTACAGATGGATTCCTTGAATTTTTCTGATAATTTTTCATATATAAATTATTTAATTTGGAGTTACGGTTGAATTTCTATGATTTTTAGAAGTTTTAGGCATTTTCTGGAATTATTAAATCATTTAAGATTTATTTAAATTCCAGAAAGGAATTATTGCGTCATCATGACGTTGGCATGACGTCAGCAGGTCAACGGGCGCCGTCCAGGTCAAACTGACCTGTGGGCCCTGCATGTCAGTGTCTGGACTAACTAACTAATTAAAATTAACCCTAACTAACTTGGTTAGCCGGGCGGGGCCCGCATGTCAGTGTAATTAGTCTAACTAATTTTTAGTTAACACTAATCCTAACCTAACTAACAGGCCGGCCCCACCTGTCATGGACACAGGGGAGGGTCCCGCCGTGGTCAACATGGGTCAACCCCACCGGCGGCTTGACGCCGGCGAGGCCAGCCGCGGTGGCGAGCCTCGGGTTTTGCCCACAGGGCTCGGTTTGGCGCGCGGAGCACAGCTTCGGGATGCGGACGCTCGTCCGCATCCAACTGTGGTGGTGGCGCGGCCGGGAAGTGGCCGGAGTGGTGCCGGCGACGAGCTCGGTGGCGGCCGAAGCTCGGGTGCAAGTGGGGATGGGCCTGCGGTGCGCAAACAAGCGCGGCGAAGTGCCACAGAGGCTCTACGCGATGCGGGGAGCGCGTTGGGCGCATGCCCGGGACCAAATGGTCACCGGAGCATCACCGGCGACGAGTGCGGCGGCGGCGAAGGTTCGGCCATGGTGGAGACGACAGCTAGAGGGCGAGCGCGACTAAGCGGGGAGGGGGAAACGACGGAGGAGCTCACGGGGGTTGCGACGGTGGCCTCGGGGAGCTCGGGGAGGCGTCGGAGGCGGCGAATCGACGGCGGTGAGCTTCGGTGGCCGGCGACGGAACGACGATGGTGGCGGCGTTGCAGGGCTTCCGGAGGGCCGTGGGTCGGTGGGGAGGAAGAAGGGGGTCGAGGCGGAGCCTTTGAGCGCATCGGCGAGGCTAGGGGTGGCCGGTGGCCACGAGGGAGCTCGTCAGCGGCGGCGAGCGTGTTCGGTGAGGTGGGAAACGGCGAGAGAGGGAGCAGGGGAAGAGTGAGAGAGGTCGGGCGGATCGGGACGACACCGGGGCATTCATCCACGCGGCCAGGGGAAGCAGGAGGTGGCCAGGGGAAGCAGGAGGTGGCCGAGGCAGCGTCGGCGCGCGCCACGCCTCGCCTCTGTTCGTCCTCCTGGCAGAGGAGGAAGAGGACAAGGGGGAGGAGGTGGGCTGGGCCGCACAGTGCTGGACCAGCACAGGAGCTGGGCCGGCTCTGGTGGGCTGCACGGGTAAGTGGCCAGGTAAAACTCTCTCCCTCTCTCTTTCTATTTTAATTTCCATTTTCTATTTTTCTCTGTATTTGTTTTGATTTAGTTTAGCAACTAAACCATTTTAATAAATTCTGTAGTTTATTATGTGGCTTGCTAAAATATATACAAAGCCACTCACAAACTTCCAGAATTATTTGGAGTCATATTTAATATATATATTAAATATAAATCCAAAGCAAATAGTTATTGGATTAATTCAAATGGCCAAAATAAATATCTCTGTGACTCCAAAAATATTGGTTTAAATTTTATCTCTCACCAATATTTCCATGGAATAACAGGAACATTTTCTTGGACTCATTTGATGAAATTTAAATGTTGGTTATTTTTAGAGGTCTTCTGAGGCTTTGAAAATTCCTCAATTCAAGTTTTCGAAAATATAGACATGATGCACACATGAAGCTAGCCTAGAGCACTACCAGCAGCTAGGGATGTGACAAGGACGCAGCAACCTCAAAACCTGGTACTATACACTTAACACCGTCTTTAGTCGACTGACTCATGATCTAATCCTGATTCTTTTCTGTAGCTCCATCCAATGTTGTTATCACTCTCCCTGATGATGATGAAGATGAGGAACCGCTGAAGTACAGAAGGAGTAGGAAAGCGTCTGCCAGCAGGGTGACCCAGGATGTGACGGTGCCTGAGACTCTGGTCGCAGAGGAGGAGAACACCACTCGACACACCGTGTCCTTCGCAGATCCACTGACGAGTGCTCCGCAGCCCTCCCTCTTCACGATGCACCACGTCCCAGAGGACCAAGCTGGCGCAGCGAAGGAGGCGATACGCCAGGCAGGGATCATGATGGAGTAGTTGAAGACCATCCGGGATGCGAGCCAGGCAGCTTACGACGCCAGTTCCGCCCTCCAAAGCAATGTTCAGGTCAGTCGACCACCGTTTGTTCTGTTAGGATATGCTATCAAAAACTTTTCTTTCCAGAATTTATAGTAGTCACCCACTAGGTGTGTCGAGTTAAACTCCGTGTTAGCGGGGGCACGCTGAGTGCACCCGCTGGGTGTAGTCCCCAAGGCTAAGGTCGACTGCTGGCAGTCGGCCTTAGGCTTTATAATTTCAGTCTTTCCATCATTCGACCATGGCGACTGGATTTCGCAAACCGGTCGACTGGTCGACTCTGTCTCCAAGGCTAAGGTCGACTGCTGGCAGTCGGTCTTAGGCTTCATAAGTTCAGTCTTAAACTCTGTGTTAGCGGGGGCACGCTGAGTGCACCCGCTGGGTGTAGTCCCCAAGGCTAAGGTCGACTACTGGCAGTTGGCCTTAGGCTTTATAATTTCAGTCTTTCCGTCATTCGACCATGGCGACTGGATTTCGCTAACCGGTCGACTGGTCGACTCTGTCTCCAAGGCTAAGGTCGACTGCTGGCAGTCGGTCTTAGGCTTCATAAGTTCAGTCTTAAACTCCGTGTTAGCGGGGGCACGCTGAGTGCACCCGCTGGGTGTAGTCCCCAAGGCTAAGGTCGACTGCTGGCAGTCGGCCTTAGGCTTTATAATTTCAGTCTTTCCGTCATTCGACTATGGCGAATGGATTTCGCAAACCGGTGGGGGCACGCTGAGTGCACCCACTGGGTGTAGTCCCCGAGACTACGGTCGAATGCTTGTATTCTGCTGTAGTCTTAGAAACGCGTGATTTTTCCTTTTTCACTCGGAAGTGAATTATATTTGACATTTAGTCGATTGGTTCTTCGCAGAACTCCTGTGATCTTGTGGCTCGCTACTCTGAGCTGGAAAACAAGCACATTCAGCTCGAGCTGAAATTGAAGCTGGTTCAGGAGAATCTAACAAAGGCAAAGGAGGAGACCGAAGGTATGTTTGGTGAGACCTTGACGACTGCTTTTTCCCTTCATTTGTTTCAAAATCTGATCTTGCTGTAACTTGCAGGTAAGGTGAGGGAGGCCCAACGGAAGAAAGACCTTGACTAGCTGAAAATATCAAGCTTGTTGACGAGAAGTTAGCTTCAGTCGCCAAGCTTGAGCAAGAAAATGCCAATCTGAAAGCTGCTCTTGGGAAGAAAAAAGATCTGGAGGCCTTCCTGAATGGTCTTGCCAAGAAGCTGTTTCTTATGCTTGAAGGTAAATCTCTATGCTCGGCAATCATTTCCAACCGTGGTTTTTCCACTCGACCATTGCCTTGACTCGGTGATCGTCCTTGCAGAATTTTGTCAAAACTTTGAAGAAGAAACTAGCCGGCTGGAACCAAACCTTGACCCCGTCAATTCTCCGGTGAACGACGAAGTTGCCATGAATGTTTTCCGACTGGAGTCCCGTGTTGCAGCTGTCGTGGACTATCTTGCAAGGCTGAAGGTCACCACATCTCGCATCGACTCGATGCTCTGGCCCAGGGAGACACTTCAGAATGACCTCGAGTCGCTGATGGCTCGCTTGAACACGATCCCTGGTCGAGTGTAGGAGTGGAAAAAATCCTCGGCTCGATGCGGTGCAGATGTTGCTCTGTGTCTGGCCCGAGTCCACTGCAAAGATGCGCGAGAAGACAAGCTGGCGGCCCTCCGGGTGGCCAACACCAAGAAACATGATTTCAGGTCCTTTATGGAAACTTTCCTTGCGGCTGCCACTCGGATCGCAGATGGAATTGATCTTGATGAGTTTGTTGCACCTTCCAGCCCTCCACAGGAGGGGTAAAAAACTTCTTCTAAGCTCGACGCTTTAAATTTGCCTCGGTATGCCGAGTGGAGTTGTAACCGATAAACCTTAACGGGCTTAGCGCCTGAGCACTTTCGGTTCCTTTAGGTATCGATCCGAACTTGAATTTGGTGTTTGAATATGATTGCTTTTGGCTCGAAATGTCTTTTGCAGGTTCAAAGCAGGGTGCTTACTGCAATCGTCTTATTCCTTAGTCCACTTAGGTGAGCGATGGGCTGCAGCTAAGCCTCCGAGTGAGAGGTTTGCTCTTCACTCGGTAGGATTTTTATATCTTAGGCGAGCACTGGGCTGCAACTAAGCCCCCGAGTGAGAGGTTTGCTCGTTACTCGGTAGGATTTTGATAACTTAGGCAAGCACTGGGCTGCAGCTAAGCCCCCGAGTGAGAGGTTTGCTCTTCACTCGGTGGGATTTTGATAACTTAGGCGAGCACTGGGCTGCAGCTAAGCCCCCGAGTGAGAGGTTTGCTCTTCACTCGGTGGGATTTTTATATCTTAGGCGAGCACTTGGACTGCAGCTAAGCCTCCGAGTGAGAGGTTTGCTCTTCACTCGGTAGGATTTTTATATCTTAGGCGAGCACTGGGCTGCAGCTAAGCCCCCGAGTGAGAGGTTTGCTCTTCACTCGGTAGGATTTTTATATCTTAGGAGAGTACTTGGACTGCAGCTAAGCCTCCGAGTGGAAGTCTGGCTTACCACTCGGTAGGATTTTTATATCTTAGGCGAGTACTTGGACTGCAGCTAAGCCTCCGAGTGGAAGTCTGGCTTACCACTCGGTAGGATTTTCATATCTTAGGCGAGCACTGGGCTGCAGCTAAGCCCCCGAGTGAGAGGTTTGCTCTTCACTCGGTAGGATTTCTATACCTTAGGCGAGCACTGGGCTGCAGCTAAGCCCCCGAGTGAGAGGTTTGCTCTTCACTCGGTAGGATTTTCATAACTTAGGCGAGTACTGGGACTGCAGCTAAGCCTCCGAGTGAGAGGTTTGCTCTTCACTCGGTAGGATTTTTATATCTTAGGCGAGTACTTGGACTGCAGCTAAGCCTCCGAGTGGAAGTCTGGCTTACCACTCGGTAGGATTTTATTTAATCTTAGGCGAAACGGATTCGCAGCTAAGCCTCCGAGTGGAAGTCTGGCTTACCACTCAGTAGGATTTTATTTAATCTTAGGCGAAACGGATTCGCAACTAAGCCTCTGAGTGGGAGTCTGGCTCACCACTCGGTAGGATTTTTACAAACTTAGGCGAAACGGATTCGCGGCTAAGTCACCCACTGAGGGGAAAATTTTATTGGACAAAATAAAAAGTGACAAAAATTATGGAGGAACTATGACACTATTATTTTGAGATCCATGAACTACAGAAGTACTTTATTGCAACTCATCCGAGTGATTAAACTTAAGTGTAAAATGGGCGGAGTAGTTCCGCATTCCAAGCTCGGGGCTCGTCGATATTATGTTCGACGTTGTAAAGACGGTACGCCCCGTTGTGGAGAACTTTGGTGACGATGAAGGGTCCTTCCCAAGAAGGAGCAAGCTTGTGTTGTTTCTTCTGATCCACTCGGAGAACTAAATCTCCTTCCTGGAAGGCTCGACCCCTCACATTTCTGGCGTGGAAACGACGCAAATCTTGTTGGTAGATGGTCGACCGGATCAGAGCCATCTCCCTTTCTTCCTCTAAAAGGTCGACTGCGTCCTGCCGCGCTTGTTCAGCTTCTGCTTCGTTGTAGATTTCAACTCGAGGAGCATTGTGGAGAAGATCACTCGGCAAGACTGCTTCAGCTCCGTAGACCAAGAAGAATGGAGTTCTTCCGGTCGACCGATTAGGTGTGGTCCGCAGTCCCCAAAGCACCGAGGGAAGTTCGTCGACCCAAGCTCCAGCTGCATGCTTGAGATCACGCATCAGTCGGGGTTTCAATCCCTTGAGAATCAGGCCATTGGCTCGCTCTGCTTGTCCATTCGACTGCGGATGGGCGACTGAAGCGTAGTCGACTCGTGTGCCTTGAGAGTTACAGAAATCTCTGAATTCCTCCGAGTCAAAGTTCGACCCATTATCCGTAATGATGCTGTGCGGGACTCCATATCTGAATATCAGTTCCCTGATGAAGCTAACAGCAGCACCGGCGTCAAGGTTCTTGATTGGTTTAGCCTCAATCCACTTGGTGAACTTGTCGACTGCCACCAGTACATGCGTGAAGCCACTTCGACCTGTTCTCAAAGGACCGACCATGTCCAACCCCCATACTGCGAAAGGCCAGACGAGTGGAATGGTCTTCAGAGCTGATGCAGGCTTGTGTGACATATTCGAGTAGAACTGACATCCTTCGCACTTATCCACTATTTCCTTTGCCATCTCATTCGCCTTTGGCCAGTAAAATCCGGCTCGGTATGCTTTGGCCACGATGGTCCGAGAGGACGCATGATGACCACAGGTTCCCGAGTGGATATCATTAAGGATGATTCGACCTTCTTCTGGTGTTATGCACTTCTGACCAACTCCAGTCGCGCTTTCTCTGTATAACTGTCCTTTGATTACGGTAAAAGCTTTAGATCGACGGACGATCTGTCGAGCCTCTTCCTCATCCTCCGGGAGCTCTTTTCTCAGGATATACGCGATATATGGAACTGTCCAGTCGGGAATGACCACCAAGACCTCCATGACCAAGTCGACCACTGCTGGGACTTCAACCTCAGTCGGATCTGTGGCACTCTTGGGCTGTGGAGCTTCTTCGGTGAAAGGATCTTCTTTGACTGACGGAGTGTGTATATGCTCCAAGAACACACCACTCGGAATGGCTTCTCTCTTGGAACCTATCTTTGCTAGATCATCAGCTGCTTGATTTTTCAGTCGGGGTATATGATGGAGCTCCAACCCCTCGAACTTCTTTTCCAGCTTCCTCACTGCACTGCAGTATCCAGTCATGGCTGGGCTTCTCACGTCCCACTCCTTCATCACTTGGTTGACCACTAAATCCGAGTCGCCATAGACCATCAGGCGACGGACGCCGAGTGAAATGGCCATGCGCAATCCGTATAAGAGGGCCTCATATTCTGCCTCATTGTTGGAGGAATCAAAGTGAATCTGGAGCACATATCTGAGCTTATCTCCTCTGGGGGAAACCAGGACAACCCCAGCACCGGAACCATTCAACATCTTAGAGCCATCAAAGAACATGGTCCAATGCTCCGAGTGAACTTCAGTCGGCTGCTGCTGTTCAATCCACTCGGCAAGGAAATCTGCTATTGCCTGGGACTTAATGGCTTTCTTTGCCTCAAACTTGATATCAAGGGGAAGAAGTTCAATCGCCCATTTAGCCACTCGACCAGTTGCATCTCTGTTGTGCAAGATCTCTGATAGTGGAGCGTCGCTGACGACTGTGATGGAATGATCAGAGAAATAATGAGCAACCTTCTTTGTGGTCATGTATATTCCATACACAAGCTTCTGATAATGAGGATATCTTTGCTTGGATGGAGTCAAGACTTCAGACAAATAATACACTGGGCGCTGAACTTTGAAAGCTTTTCCTTCTTCTTCCCGCTCGACCGTAAGCACAGTACTGACGACTTGTCCTGTGGCTGCGATATAAAGCAACAAAGGCTCTTTGCTGATTGGAGCAGCAAGCACCGGCTGGGTGGAGAGCAGAGCTTTTAGCTCGGCAAACGCTGCATCAGCTTCTGGAGTCCACTCGAACTTGTCTGCCTTCTTCATCAGTCGGTAAAGAGGCAATGCCTTTTCACCGAGTCGTGAGATGAATCGACTTAATGCGGCCAAGCATCCAGTAAGCTTCTGGACATCGTGCACTCGCACAGGGCGTTTCATTCGGAGAATAGTGCCGATCTTCTCTGGATTAGCGTCGATCCCTCGCTCGGAAACGAGAAAACCGAGTAACTTGCCACCAGGAACTCCGAATGTGCACTTTGATGGATTGAGCTTGATATCATACCTTCTGAGGTTGGCAAATGTTTCGGCGAGGTCAGCGAGCAGGTCGGAACCTTTTCGTGACTTGACGACGATATCATCCATATACGCTTCCACATTCCGACTGATTTGAGTGAGTAGACACTTCTGAATCATTCGCATAAATGTGGCTCCGGCATTCTTGAGGCCGAATGGCATGGTGATATAGCAGAAGCACCCGAATGGAGTGATGAAAGCTGTTTTTACCTCGTCGGGTCCGTACAGACGGATCTGGTGGTACCCGGAGTAGGCGTCTAGAAAAGACAATCTCTCGCATCCCGCGGTCGAGTCAACAATTTGATCTATGCGAGGGAGAGGAAAATGATCTTTCGGGCAGGCCCGGTTGATGTGCTTGAAATCAATGCACATTCGGAGTGATTTGTCCTTCTTAGGAACCATGACGACATTAGCGAGCCACTCGGAGTGGTATATCTCTCGGATAAATCCTGCCGCCAACAGTCGAGCCACTTCCTCACCAATGGCTTTTCTCTTCTGGACGGCGGACCGCCGAAGATGCTCTTTGACTGGTTTTGCAGATGAGTCGACTCTTAGGCGATGCTCAGCCAGTCCCCTGGGAACACCTGGCATGTCAGCGGGCTTCCATGCAAAAATGTCCCAGTTCTCACGGAGGAACTGGATGAGCGCTTCTTCCTATTTCGGGTCGAGTGTTGTGGAGATGTGGGTCGGAGCTGCATCGGGGTCGGTCGGGTGAATGTGAACAGGCTTCGTCTCACCGGACGACTGAAATGCAGATTCTGTGGCGGGTTTCTTGGATCGCAGCAAGTCACTCGGATCTGCGTTTTGCTTGTATTCTTCGAACTCGACCGCTGTCACCTGGGAATCAGCAATCTTTGAGCCCTTCTGAAAGCACTCTTCTGCCTTTTTCCGATCACCGGTGACAGTGATCACTCCTTTGGGGCCGGGCATCTTCAATTTGAGGTACACGTAACATGGTCGAGCCATGAACCGTGCATAAGCTGGTCTCCCCAAAATGGCATGATATGCACTCTGAAAATCCACGACCTCAAACGTCAACTTCTCTTTGCGAAAATGTTTCGAATCACCAAACACCACGTCCAGAGCTATTTGGCCGAGTGACTCGGCTTTCTTCCCTGGTATAACTCCATGAAAGCTCATGTTACTGGTGCTCAGTCGGGACATCGGAATGCCCATTCCTTTCAGTGTGTCTGCATACAACAAATTCAGCCCACTACCACCGTCCATCAGCACTTTTGTCAGTCGAGTGCCTTCGACAACTGGATCGACCACCAAAGCTTGCCTCCCAGGGGTGGCAATATGAGTCGGGTGATCAGATTGGTCGAATGTGATGGGTGTTTGGGACCATCTCAGATAATTTGCTTTTGCTGGGGCAACCATGTTCACCTCACGGTTAATAACTTTCAATCGACTCTTGCTTTCCACATCTGCAAAGATCATCAGAGTGGAGTTGATATGCGGATATCCTTCCTCACTGTCCTCCTTGTCTTCGGCCTTGTCCGACTCCTTCTCCTTGTCTTTAGACTGTTTTCCCTGAAACTGCTGGATCAGGAGTCGACATTGGCGAGTGGTATGCTTCGGGTAAATGATATTCCCCTCTTCGTCTTTCTTCGTGTGGATGTGACACGGCATATCCATCACGTCGTTCCCTTCTTTATCCTTTACCTTCTTAGGGTTCCAGGATCCTTTTGGTTTCCCTTTAAACTTTCCCTGAGTCACGGCCAGAGCCTCTCCAGGAGCTGCCGGTTCAGCCTTCCGCTTCTGTTTCCGACTGGTGTTTCCCTTTTCCGACTGACTCGGCTTGTGCTTGCCGCTTCGGAGTCGGTCTTCTTCTTCGCCGTTGGCGTACTTGGTAGCAATCTCCATCATCCGACTCAAGGTCATGTCACCGGTTCGACCAAATTTCAAACTCAATTCTCTGTTCTTGACACCATCCTTAAAGGCGCAGACTGCCTGATGATCAGACACATTCTCCACAGTATGGTGCAAAGTGATCCATCTCTGAATATACTCCCTAAGGGTCTCATTGGTCTTCTGCACGCAGACTTGCAGCTCCGTCAATCCAGCCGGTCGCTTGCAAGTTCCTTCAAACGTTCTGATGAACACTCGGGACAGATCTTCCCAAGTGTAAATGCTGCTAGGAGGTAATTGAGTCAACCATGCCCTGGCAGAACCTTCCAGCATGAGGGGCAAATGCTTCATGGCCACCTCGTCGTTCCCACCACCAATCTGAACCGCCACTCGATAGTCCTCAAGCCAAGTTTCAGGCTTAGACTCACCAGTGAACTTGCTGACTCCTGTTGCCAACCTGAAATTGGGAGGGATCACTGCGGCTCTGATAGCTCTGCTGAAACATTCAGGACCAGAAACATGCACTCGACTGCTCGTGGGCGCATCTCTGTCGAGTCCACCTCGATGGGCTCTGTTCCGGTCGACCAAGCCTTGCACGATAATGGATCGCGCGTTGAAGCCTGGTTCTCTAGGGTCGACTGGAACTCTTCGCCCCGCACTCGAGCGGACGCCTGTCATCTTGCTGCCGAGGAGCGTAAGACCCACCCCTCGGAGGGGAATTGGGCACTCGACGCCTATCATCTCGGTCGTGTCGGTCTCCATATTGGTCTCGCCGATTCTCGCGCCCTTCACGCCGCGGAGGCGATCTGGGGCTGTGAGCCGACTGAACAGTATTCGCAGCGATGGATCGACTGTGAATTCTGTTGCGCGACTGCGATACGGCCGAATTCTGATCGCCTGCTGCCCGGAGCAGATCTCTGATCTGCATCAAGCCTCTGCCAGCTTCCGACTGAGAGGGCTGGATGGATTCTGCAATACGGGTCGCAGCTGCTAAGTTCTGGACTGGGGTTCGATATACGTGAGTCGGCGGGAAGAGTTGACGTCGACTGGTGTCGGGAACTCGTTGCCGCGCGCGCTCATCGAGTGCTCGCTGAAGATTCTCCAGTCGAGTGCGTTCGGCCAAATTGGCCAAACGCGCCTCCTCCAAGGCGCGAGCCTCGGGGGTTTCTCCTGCGATGGGAGTACGCAGGGCATCCACGTTCCTGCGGCGAAGTTGCTCTCTTTGCAGAGAGTCAAGTGGCTCGGGCTGGTACTCTTCGTGGTCTCGTGCGGGGTCGCCTCCGTCGCCTGCCCCACCATCACGGGCGAAGCCAGGGGGACTGCGGGGCCCGTCGACCATCAGGATTTCCGCCGCTGGATCACTGCTATCGCACTCGGATGCAGTCTCTACGGAGCCAGTCGACAGATCGAACAGGCCGTAGAGAGATTCGTCGGGCTCGATTGCCGCAACTTGGGTGGTGGCCGTCTGGCGAGCCACCGCGTGCCTCACCCACCGCTGAAGCCTCGACCGGCCCGAGCGCTTACGCTGGCGGGAGACCGGGAGGGTGGCCGACGGGGGAGTCGACCGATACGGGGTCGACGGTTGCCGCAGCAGAACGCCGCGGACACATGCGCGAAAATGCGTCGCACCGCGGACGGGGAGCGCATCGACGTCGAGTGGAGCCTCCTGGAGCCAGGCGGAGTCGTCGGCGACGAAGGTGAGAGCACCGAGACGGATCTCTCGACCCTACACCAAAACTCCAGCAGCCATCATGATGAAAGTACTCGGAAGAATCGCAACTTCTCCACAAAATCGCTAAAACACCAGCCCCACGGTGGGCGCCAACTGTCGTGGTTCTAAGTCTGACAGTAGAGTGGGGGGTAGGTATGGAGAGGCAAGGTCCTAGCTATGGAGAGGTTGTAAGCACAAGAGATGTACGAGTTCAGGCCCTTCTCGGAGGAAGTAAAAGCCCTACGTCTCGGAGCCCGGAGGCGGTCGAGTGGATTATGTGTATATGGATTACAAGGTCCGAACCCTTCAGCCTGTGGAGGGGGGTGGCTTATATAGAGTGCGCCAGGACCCCAGCCAGCCCACGTAATGAAGGGTTTAAGGTGTATTAAGTCCGGGGCGTTACAGGTAACGCCCCACATAAAGTGTCTTTACTATCATAAAGTCTACTTAATTACAAGCCGTTGCAGTGCAGAGTGCCTCTTGACCTTCTGGTGGTCGAGTGAGTCTTCGTGGTCGAGTCCTTCAAGTCAGTCGAGTGAGTCCCTCGTTGGTCGACTGGAAGGTGACCTCTTCTAAGAGTGTCCTTGGGCAGGGTACTTAGATCAGGTCTGTGACCCTACCCTAGGTACGTGACTCCATCACAATCCCCACTCCTTATGTTGACATCAATTGATGGGCATCTCCATAGCCCGTTGATTATCCTCGTCAATGTGAGACTTTCTCCTTTTTTGTCTTCTCCACACAATTTCCATCATTATTCTATTCCACCCATAGTGCTATATCCATGGCCCACGCTCATGTATTGCGTGAAAGTTGAAAAAGTTTGACATTATTTAAGTACGAAACAATTGCTTGGCTTGTCATCGGGGGTGTAGAATTTTGGGAACATTTTTGTGTGACGAAAATGAAGCACAACCTAACTATATGATTTTGTAGGGATGAACTTTCTTTAGCCATGTTATTTTGAGAAGACATGATTACTTTTATTAGTATGCTTGAAGTATAACTATTTCTTATGTCAATATGAACTTTTTTTTGAATCATTTGGATCTGAACATTCATGCCAGAATAAAGAGAAATACATTGAGAATTATGCTAGGTAGCATTCCACACCAAAAATTTTGTTTTTATCATTTACCTCCTCGAGGACGAGCAGGAATTAAGCTTGGGGATGCTTGATACGTCTCCAACGCATCTCTAATTTTTTATTGTTCCATGCTATTATATTACCCGTTTTGGATGTTTATGGGCTTTACTTTACACTTTTATATCATTTTTGGGACTAACCTATTAACCGGAGGCCCAGCCCATATTGCTGTTTTATTGCCTATTTCAGTGTTTCGAAGAAAAGGAATATCAAACGGAGTCCAAATGGAATGAAACCTTCGGGAGCGTGATTTTTGGGAAGAATATGATCCGGGAGACTTGGATTTCACGCCAGAAGAGCCTCGAGGAGGCTAGGAGATAGGAGGGCGCGCCCCCACTGGGCGCGCCCTCTGTCTCCTTGGTCCCTCGAGCACCCCCAACCGACTTCCTTCACCTATATAATCCCATATACCCTAAAAACATCGACGGAGAAGATAGATCGGGAGTTCCACCGCTGCAAGCCTCTATAGCCACCAAAAGTAAATCGGGACCCTGTTCCGGCACCCTACCGGAGGGGGGGATCCCTCACCGGTGGCCATCTTCATCATCCCGGCGCTCTCCATGACGAGGAGGGAGTAGTTCACCCTCGGGGCTGAGGGTATGTACCAGTAGCTATGTGTTTGATCTCTCTCTCTCTCTCTCTCTCTCTCTCTCTCTCTCGTGTTCTTGATTTGGCATGATCTTGATGTATCGCGAGCTTTGCTATTATAATTGGATCTTATGATCTTTCTCCCCCTCTACTCTCTTGTAATGGATTGAGTTTTCCCTTTGAAGTTATCTTATCGGATTGAGTGTTTAAGGATTTGAGAACACTTGATGTATGTCTTGTCGTGCTTATCTGTGGTGACAATGGGATATTCACGTGATCTACTTGATGTATGTTTTGGTGATCAACTTCTGGATTCTGTGACCTTGGGAATCTATGCATAGGGGTTGGCACACGTTTTCGTCTTGACTCTCCGGTAGAAACTTTGGGGCACTCTTTGAAGTACTTTGTGTTGGTTGAATAGATGACTCTGAGATTGTGTGATGCATATCGTATAATCATGCCCACGGATACTTGAGGTGACAATGGAGTATCTAGGTGACATTAGGGTTTTGGTTGATTTGTGTCTTAAGGTGTTATTCTAGTACGAACTCTTGAATAGATTGATCCGAAAGAATAACTTTGAGGTGGTTTCGTACCCTACCATAATCTCTTCGTTTGTTCTCCGCTATTAGTGGCTTTGGAGTGACTCTTTGTTGCATGTTGAGGGATTGTTATATGATCTATCTATGTTATTATTGTTGAGAGAACTTGCACTAGTGAAAGTATGAACCCTGGGCCTTGTTTCCTACCATTGCAATACCGTTTACGCTCACTTTTATCATTAGTTACCTTGCTGTTTTTATAATTTCAGATTAAAAATACCTTTATCTACCATCCATATTGCACTTGTATCACCATCTCTTCGCCGAACTAGTGCACCTATACAATTTACCATTGTATTGGGTGTGTTGGGGACACAAGAGACTCTTTATTATTTGGTTGCAGGGTTGCTTCAGAGAGACCATCTTCATCCTACGCCTCCTATGGATTGATAAACCTTAGGTCATCCACTTGAGGGAAATTTGCTACTGTCCTACAAACCTGTGTTGGGGAACGTAGTAATTTCAAAAAAATTCCTACGCACACGCAAGATCATGGTGATGGCATAGCAATGAGAGGGGAGAGTGATGTCCATGTACCCTCGTAGACCGCAAATGGAAGAGTTAACACAACGCGGTTGATGTAGTCGTACGTGTTCACGATCCGACCGATCCAAGCACCGAACGTACGGCACCTCTGAGTTTAGC
Source organism: Triticum aestivum (assembly GCF_018294505.1). Taxonomy (NCBI): domain Eukaryota; kingdom Viridiplantae; phylum Streptophyta; class Magnoliopsida; order Poales; family Poaceae; genus Triticum; species Triticum aestivum. Next base: position 621,286,527 of record NC_057801.1, read on the forward strand.
ACACGTTCAGCTCGATGATGATCCCCGGGCTCTGATCCAGCAAAGCTTCGGGGATGAGTTCCGTCAGCACGACGGCGTGGTGACGATGATGATGTTCTACCGGCGCAGGGCTTCGCCTAAACTCCGCGACGATATGACCGAGGTGGAATATGGTGGAGGGGGCACCGCACACGGCTAAGGAACGATCCGTAGATCAACTTGTGTGTCTTGGGGTGCCCCCTGCCCCCGTATATAAAGGAGGGAGGGGGGAGGCCGGCCGGCCCTTGTGGGCGCGCCAAGGAGGAGGAGTCCTCCTCCTAGTAGGAGTAGGACTCCCCCTTTCCTACTCCTACTAGGAGGGGGAAGGAAGGGGGAGAGGGGGAAGGAAAGAGGGGGGCGCCGCCCCCCCTCCTACTCCAATTCGGACCAGAGGGAGAGGGGGCGCGCGGCCCACCCTGGCTGCCCCTCTGTCTTTCCACCAAGGACCATGTTGCCCATTATCTCTCCCGGGGGGGGGGGGTTCCGGTAACCCTCCGACACTCCAGTTTTCTCCGAAAACGTCCGGAACACTTCCGGTGTCCGAATATAGTCGTCCAATATATCAATCTTTATGTCTCGACCATTTCGAGACTCCTCGTCATGTCCGTGATCACATCTGGGACTCCGAACAAACTTCGGTACATCAAAACTTATGAACTCATAATGAAACTGTCATCGTAACGTTAAGCGTGCGGACACTACGGGTTCGAGAACTATGTAGACACGACCTAGAACCATTCTCGGTCAATAACCAATAGCGGAACCTGGATGCCCATATTGGTTCCTACATATTCTACGAAGATCTTTATCGGTCAAACCGCATAACAACATACGTTGTTCCCTTTGTCATCGGTATGTTACTTGCCCGAGATTTGATCGTCGGTATCCAATACCTAGTTCAATCTCATTACTGGTAACTCTCTTTACTCGTTACGTAATGCCTCATCCCGTAACCAACTCATTGGTCACATTGCTTGCAAGGCTTATTGTGATGTGCATTACCGAGAGGGCCCAGAGATACCTCTCCGACAATCGGAGTGACAAAACCTAATCTCGAAATACGCCAACTCAACATGTACCTTCGGAGACACCTGTAGTACTCCTTTATAATCACCCAGTTACGTTGTGACGTTTGGTAGTACCCAAAGTGTTCCTCCGGTAAACGGGAGTTGCATAATCTCATAGTTATAGGAACATGTGTAAGTCATGAAGAAAGCAATAACAATATACTAAACGATCAAGTGCTAGGCTAACGGAATGGGTCATGTCAATCACATCATTCTCCTAATGATGTGATCCCGTTAATCAAATGACAACACATGTCTATGGTTAGGAAACATAACCATCTTTGATTAATGAGCTAGTCAAGTAGAGGCATACTAGTGACTATATGTTTGTCTATGTATTCACACATGTATCATGTTTCCGGTTAATACAATTCTAGCATGAATAATAAACATTTATCATGATATGAGGAAATAAATAATAACTTTATTATTGCCTCTAGGGCATATTTCCTTCAACCTGTGCACTTGCAGGACCAACAACGTCTACAAGAAGAAGGTTGTGTAGTAGACATCAACGCGCGGTGGGGGGTTGGACGAGACGACATCGTCCTCCTCGTCGCCGTCGAGGACGGTGACACCACCCTCCTCGCATCCGCGGCACCAGGCCTGGAGCTCCGCGTATGCTTGGTGCTGGCGGAGCACCTGCTCGCGGATGTAGTCAATAATCTAGATTACATAGTAATGATTCTAACACCCATGGAGTCTTGGTGTTGATCATGTTTTGCTCGTGAGAGAGGCTTAGTCAATGGGTCTGCAACATTCAGATCCGTATGTATCTTGCAAATTTCTATGTCTCCCACTTGGACTTGGTCCCGGATGGAATTGAAGCGTCTCTTGATGTGCTTGGTCCTCTTGTGAAATCTGGATTCCTTTGCCAAAGCAATTGCACCAGTATTGTCACAGAAGATCTTCATTGGTCCCGATGCACTAGGTATGACACCTAGATCGGAAATGATTGGTTCATTGGTCCATTTGCCAGATTTCATAATCATGAAATGCAGCAATAGCTAACATGATTCGGACAGACTTAAGCATCGCTACGGATGAGAAAGTCTCATCGTAGTCAACCCCTTGAACTTGTCGAAAACCTTTCGCAACAAGTCGAGCTTTATAGACAGTTACATTACCATCAGCGTCAGTCTTCTTCTTAAAGATCCATTTATTTTCAATGGCTTGCCGATCATCGGGCAAGTCAACCAAAGTCCATACTTTGTTCTCATACATGGATCCCATCTCAGATTTCATGGCCTCTAGCCATTTTGCGGAATCTGGGCTCATCATCGCTTCCTCATAGTTTGTAGGTTCATCATGGTCAAGTAACATGACTTCCAAAATAGGATTACCGTACCACTCTGGTGTGGATCTTACTCTGGTAGACCTACGAGGTTCAGTAGAAACTTGATCTAAAGTTTCATGATCAATATCATTAGCTTCCTCACTAATTGGTGTAGTTGTCACAGGAACCGGTTCTTGTGATGAACTACTTTCCAACAAGGGAGTAGATACAGTTATCTCATCAAGTTCTACTTTCCTCCCACTCACTTCTTTCGAGAGAAACTCCTTCTCTAGAAAGGATCCGACTTTAGCAACAAAAATCTTGCCCTCAGATCCGTGATAGAAGGTGTACCCAATGGTCTCTTTTTGGTATCCTATGAAGACACATTTCTCTGATTTAGGTTCGAGCTTATCTGGTTGAAGTTTCTTCACATAAGCATCGCAGCCCCAAACTTTAAGAAACGACAACTTTGGTTTCTTGCCAAACCACAGTTCATAAGGCGTCGTCTCAACGGATTTTGATGGTGCCCTATTTAACGTGAATGCGGCCGTCTCTAAAGCATAACCCCAAAACGATAGCGGTAAATCAGTAAGAGACATCATAGATCACACCATATCTAGTAAAGTACGATTACGACGTTCGGACACACCATTTCGTTGTGGTGTTCCGGGTGGCGTGAGTTGCGAAACTATTTCGCATTGTTTCAAATGTAAACCAAACTGATAACTCAAATATTCTCCTCCACGATCAGATCGTAGAAACTTTATTTTCTTGTTACGATGATTTTCCACTTCACTCTAAAATTCTTTGAACTTTTCAAATGTTTTAGACTTGTGTTTCATCAAGTAGATATACCCATATCTGCTCAAGTCATCTGTGAAGGTGAGAAAATAACGATACCCGCCGCGAGCCTCAACATTCATTGGACCACAAACATCAGTATGTATGATTTCCAACAAATTAGTTGCTCGCTCCATAGTTCCGGAGAACAGCGTTTTAGTCATTTTTCCCATAAGGCATGGTTCGCAAGTACCAAGTGATTCATAATCAAGTGATTCCAAAAGCCCATCAGTATGGAGTTTCTTCATGCGCTTTATACCGATATGACCTAAACGGCAGTGCCACAAATAAGTTGCACTATCATTATCAACTCTGTATCTTTTGGTTTCAACACTATGAATATGTGTATCACTACTATCGACATTCAATAAAAATAGACCACTCTTCAAGGGTGCATGACCATAAAAGATATTACTCATATAAATAGAACAACCATTATTTTCTGATTTAAATGAATAACCGTCTCGCATCAGACAAGATCCAGATATAATGTTCATGCTTAACACTGGCACCAAATAACAATTATTTAGGTCTAAAACTAATCCCGATGGTAGATGTAGAGGTAGCATGCCGACCCCGATCACATCAACTTTGGAACCATTTCCCACGCGCATCATCACCTCGTCCTTAGCCAATCTTCGCTTAATCCGTAGTCCCTGTTTTGAGTTGCAAATATTAGCAACAGAACCAGTATCAAATACCCAGGTACTACTGCGAGCATTAGTAAGGTACACATCAATAACATGTATATCACATATACCTTTGTTTACTTTGCCATCCTTCTTATCCGCCAAATACTTGGGGCAGTTCCGCTTCTAGTGTCCAGTCTGCTTGCAATAGAAGCACTCAGTTTCAGGCTTTGGTCTAGACTTGGGTTTCTTCTCTTGAGCAGCAACTTGTTTGCTGTTTTTCTTGAAGTTCCCCTTCTTCTTCCCTTTGCCCTTTTTCTTGAAACTGGTGGTCTTGTTAACCATCAACACTTGATGCTCCTTCTTGATTTCTACCTCCGTGGCTTTTAGCATTGCAAAGAGCTCGGGAATAGTCTTGTCCATCCCTTGCATATTATAGTTCATCACGAAGCTCTTGTAGCTTGGTGGCAGTGATTGGAGAATTCTGTCAATGACACTATCATCAGGAAGATTAACTCCTAGTTGAATCAAGTTATTATTATACCCAGACATTTTGAGTATGTGTTCACTGGCAGAACTATTCTCCTCCATCTTGCAGCTATAGAACTTATTGGAGACTTCATATCTCTCAATCCGGGCATTTGCTTGAAATATTAACTTCAACTCCTGGAACATCTCATATGCTCCATGACGTCCAAAACGTCGTTGAAGACCCGGTTCTAAGCCGTAAAGCATGGCACACTGAACTATCGAGTAGTCATCAGCTTTGCTCTGCCAGACGTTCTTAACGTCGTCAGTTGCATCAGCAGCAGGCCTGGCACCCAGCGGTGCTTCCAGGACATAATTCTTCTGTGCAGCAATGAGGATAATCCTCAGGTTACGGACCCAGTCCGTGTAATTGCTACCATCATCTTTCAACTTTGCTTTCTCAAGGAACGCATTAAAATTCAACGGAACAACAGCACGAGCCATCTATCTACAACAAACATAGATAAGCAAAATACTATCAGGTACTAAGTTCATGATAAATTTAAGTTCAATTAATCATATTACTTAAGAACTCCCACTTAGACAGACATCTCTCTAGTCATCTAAGTGATCACGTGATCCAAATCAACTAAACCATGTCCGATTATCACGTGAGATGGAGTAGTTTCAATGGTGAACATCACTATGTTGATCATATCTACTATATGATTCACGCTCGACCTTTCGGTCTCCGTGTTCCGAGGCCATATCTGTATATGCTAGGCTCGTCAAGTTTAACCTGAGTATTCCGCGTGTGCAACTGTTTTGCACCCGTTGTATTTGAACGTAGAGCCTATCACACCCGATCATCACGTGGTGTCTCAGCACGAAGAACTTTCGCAACGGTGCATACTCAGGGAGAACACTTCTTGATAATTAGTGAGAGATCATCTTAAAATGCTACCGTCAATCAAAGCAAGATAAGATGCATAAAGGATAAACATCACATGCAATCAATATAAGTGATATGATATGGCCATCATCATCTTGTGCTTATGATCTCCATCTTCGAAGCACCGTCGTGATCACCATCGTCACCAGCGCGACACCTTGATCTCCATCGTAGCATCGTTGTCGTTACGCCATCTATTGCTTCTACGACTATCGCTACCGCTTAGTGATAAAGTAAAGCAATTACAGGGCGTTTGCATTTCATACAATAAAGCGACAACCATATGACTCCTGCCAGTTGCCGATAACTTCGGTTACAAAACATGATCATCTCATACAATAAAATATAGCATCACGTCTTGACCATATCACATCACAACATGCCCTGCAAAAACAAGTTAGACGTCCTCTACTTTGTTGTTGCAAATTTTACGTGGCTGCTATGGGCTTAGCAAGAACCGTTCTTACCTACGCATCAAAACCACAACGATAGTTCATCAAGTTAGTGCTGTTTTAACCTTCGCAAGGACCGGATGTAGCCACACTCGATTCAGCTAAAGTGAGAGAGATAGACACCCGCCAGCCACCTTTAAGCACAAGTGCTCGTAACGGTGAAACCAGTCTCGCGTAAGCGTACGCGTAATGTCGGTCCGGACCGCTTCATCTCACAATACCGCCGAACCAAAGTATGACATGCTGGTAAGAAGTATGACTTGTATCGCCCACAACTCACTTGTGTTCTACTCGTGCATATAACATCAACGCATAAAACCTAGGCTCTGATACCACTGTTGGGGAACGTAGTAATTTCAAAAAATTTCCTATGCACACGCAAGATCATGGTGATGGCATAGCAACGAGAGGGGAGAGTGATGTCCACGTACCCTCGTAGACCGCAAACGGAAGCGTTAACACAACGCGGTTGATGTAGTCATACGTCTTCACGATCCGACCGATCCAATCACCGAACGTACGACACCTCCGAGTTCAGCACACGTTCAGCTCGATGACGATCCGCGGGCTCTGATCCAGCAAAGCTTCGGGGATGAGTTCCGTCAGCACGACGGCGTGGTGACGATGATGATGTTCTACCGGCGCAGGGCTTCGCCTAAACTCCGCGACGATATGACCGAGGTGGAATATGGTGGAGGGGGGCACCGCACACGGCTAAGGAACGATCCGTAGATCAACTTGTGTGTCTTGGGGTGCCCCCTGCCCCCGTATATAAAGGAGGGAGGGGGGAGGCCGGCCGGCCCTTGTGGGCGCGCCAAGGAGGAGGAGTCCTCCTCCTAGTAGGAGTAGGACTCCCCCTTTCCTACTCCTACTAGGAGGGGGAAGGAAGGGGGAGAGGGGGAAGGAAAGAGGGGGGCGCCGCCCCCCCTCCTAGTCCAATTCGGACCAGAGGGAGAGGGGGCGCGCGGCCCACCCTGGCTGCCCCTCTCTCTTTCCACCAAGGCCCATGTGGCCCATTATCTCTCGGGGGGGGGGGGGTCCGGTAACCCTCCGGCACTCCGGTTTTCTCCGAAAACGTCCGGAACACTTCCGGTGTCCGAATATAGTCGTCCAATATATCAATCTTTATGTCTCGACCATTTCGAGACTCCTCGTCATGTCCGTGATCATATCTGGGACTCCGAACAAACTTCAGTACATCAAAACTTATAAACTCATAATAAAACTGTCATCGTAACGTTAAGCGTGCGGACCCTACGGGTTCGAGAACTATGTAGACATGACCTAGAACTATTCTCGGTCAATAACCAATAGCGGAACCTGGATGCCCATATTGGTTCCTACATATTCTACGAAGATCTTTATCGGTCAAACCGCATAACAACATACGTTGTTCCCTTTGTCATCGGTATGTTACTTGCCCGAGATTTGATCGTCGGTATCCAATACCTAGTTCAATCTCGTTACCGGTAAGTCTCTTTACTCGTTACATAATGCCTCATCCCGTAACCAACTCATTGGTCACATTGCTTGCAAGGCTTATTGTGATATGCATTATCGAGAGGGCCCAGAGATACCTCTCCGACAATTGGAGTGACAAAACCTAATCTCGAAATACGCCAACTCAACATGTACCTTCAGAGACACCTATAGTACTCCTTTATAATCACCCAGTTACGTTGTGACGTTTGGTAGTACCCAAAGTGTTCCTCCGGTAAACGGGAGTTGCATAATCTCATAGTTATAGGAACATGTATAAGTCATGAAGAAAGCAATAGCAATATACTAAACGATCAAGTGCTAGGCTAACGGAATGGGTCATGTCAATCACATCATTCTCCTAATGATGTGATCCCGTTAATCAAATGACAACACATGTCTATGGTTAGGAAACATAACCATCTTTGATTAATGAGCTAGTCAAGTAGAGGCATACTAGTGACTATATGTTTGTCTATGTATTCACACATGTATCATGTTTCCGGTTAATACAATTCTAGCATGAATAATAAACATTTATCATGATATGAGGAAATAAATAATAACTTTATTATTGCCTCTAGGGCATATTTCCTTCAACCTGTGCACTTGCAGGCCCAACAACGTCTACAAGAAGAAGGTTGTGTAGTAGACATCAACGCGCGGTGGGGGGTTGGACGAGACGACGTCGTCCTCCTCGTCGCCGTCGAGGACGGTGACGCCACCCTCCTCGCGTCCGCGGCACCAGGCCTAGAGCTCCGCGTATGCTTGGTGCTGGCGGAGCACCTGCTCGCGGATGTAGTCCTCCCTCACCCACTTGACGGTGGCTTCGTCGTCGGGGGCCACCACGTCCGCATGCTCCGAGTTCATGGGGAGCAGCCTCGGCTCGGGATTTTGCCGGACCAGGCGGAGGGAGCGGGGAGGGTCGGGCACCCTCGTTGTTGACGAGGGCGCTGCTGTGGGTGCGGCGTCAAAGCGGCGTCTCTTCCGGCTCTGGCTTAGCGGGGCGGAGCGCCGGCGAGCCGAAGGAGAGCGAGCCGGAGCCCGACGAGGAGGACGTCCCCGGCTCCATTCGCCACGGCGTCCAGGAGCCGCCACAGCGGCAAGAAAAGGACGGCCGCGTCGGGTACTCGAGGCGCGGCGTGTTGCTGACCTCGATGTGGTCGAGGACGGCCTCGAGGGTGCGGCCGCCCCACCACTCGCGCCGCCCATCGGCGTTGAGGCATCTGTGGGGGATGATGCCGCTGGCGGAGGCGATCTGGTCTTCGCGGCGGCACTTGAAGTATATCGTCCACAGCGTATGGCTGTCGGCGGTGTACCTCGGCTCGTTCCGCCGCGCCTCCGTCAACGACGAGTGGATGCGGGCGTTCTCGGCCGGCCGTGCAGCCCCTTCAGGCATCGGTGGTACCGGGACGCCGTCGGCGCTCAACTTTCACGACCCCGACACACGCATGTATGGGGGCGCCGGATAGTCGGCCTCGTAGAGGAGGCGCGCCTCCGGCTCTTGGAGATGGCAGCGGCCGAAGCCGTTCGCCGCCGCGCCGTCGCCTGGGTACCTCTTATCCATTGCTTGTCGGCGGGAAGGAAGGAGTGTGTTGCTTTGTGTGGTGATGCGAGGCGATGTGTGGCATCTGTCCGGCGGGGAGATCGGCTTTTATAGCCGCAGTGGGGCGGCGAGAGCCTGCATGCTAGGCGACGCGTGGCGGGAGCGGGCGGAACGCGCGTCGGTGGCGCCTTCACTGCGCCGCCCGTGAGGCATCAATGGAGGCTGACAGGCGCTGCAGAGCGGCAGCCTTGGCATTGATTCCCGCAGGAACCGAGCAGATGAGGACGACGAAGCGGCGTCTCGGTGACTCGGCGGGCCCATCCCCGTTTGCGCCAAAAACACGTCCCCGGCGCCCCCCAGCACGCCGGGTTTGGCCTGAGTCTGCCGGCGCCGGTTTCGGCCCAAATCGACGAAAAACAGGCTTGTGGGGTGCGACTGAGCCGATTTTCGACCGCCGGCGTAAAAAAATGCCCGGGGGGGGGGGGGGGCTGTTGGGGGCTGGAGACGCTGTTAGTATTTGCTATGTAGTGAGTGGGATTAGAGTCACATCCCACTCTTGGCTCTCACAATTTTATTTTTTTTAGTTCATTTTTGCGAATAGGCCCTCACAATCACACTCATTGAAGGAAAGGGTATCTTGAAAGCAACCCTAATGAAGTGAACCTTTTTATCCAAGAACCTAGAAGACAAACATTCAGAGCCTGCAGATTGGAAGCACCCACCACACCACCCCACCATATTCTTTTCTCATGCACAATGATGACAAATTTGCCAAGTGGATTTCTTTTATCCCCATCAGGTTCACACCAAAACAATTAGCTGTTTGAGTTTTGACCAAATTTAAAGCCCATCACAGTTTTCATCCGGTTTTCTGTGTACTAATCGGCAACTCTCTTCTTCTTAATTAATAAATGAGACAAAACTTTTGCCTTTGTTTTGAAAATAAGTAAATTTAAAACTTATTTAGGGAACTTAAAAAGGGATAATATATAGATAGGCAAACAGTCTAGACAAGATTTGATGGTCTACGGACATGGATGCAATTTTAATTTCTGATGGTCTTGGCACTATCTTGACAAAAAAAAAAGCTAGACAAGATTTGATCAACACCAGCTTAGCTTCAGAGGAAAGAAGTTTTCCTCTCCAACCAGCAATTCTAGCCGACATTTTATGTAAGAGCATGATGGGATACGTTAGTGTGGCGTATTGAAGAACAAGGGATTACTGAGATGTCGACAAGTTTAGAATGCAACATCTTCGCAGCTTGCTGCCTCAAGATCGTCTCGTGACTCTCGTCCAAAGCCCATACTCCTACGAGCAAAACGAGTAGCAGCATATCCACAAACTGTAACTTAAGTCCTAGGCAGAGTGGCAGATGCCTTCTCCCTGGTTCAACTTTTGTCGAGTACACTTTTGACAAGTGAGTACATCGGCCGCTGTCAGTAGTCACCGAGAGCACACAGGTGATTCCAGGCTTTCCAGCGATATGATTGATCGATGGCGTGTCCCGGTGGCTCGCTTCGAGGTACTAGTATTACTTTCGGTCAGGGGGTGAGATCTTGTTCTGGCTTGTAAATATTCAGATCGGAAGATATATAAATTATGTTGAAACACATGTGGACCGGGAGCTAATTCTAAACGTATAAGCTTGAGCGCCAACGCATCGTTCCTACTTTTCGTCAACACGTCGGTCATTCATGTTTTATACTCCCGTACCATTCACGAGATCTTTCTTAACAACCCCCATACCTTTCCCCAAGTTCTTTATGTGTTGGCATGGATAACTTCTTTACATAAGTAGTAACAGCAGCCTGTCGCAAGTAGACACTATAACTTCCTATGTGATGTGCCATGGCGTCGATAGCTGACAAATTAACCCCAAACAGCAAGATCATGCATGCATGTTTTGATTAGGGAGATCAGGGGAACCACCAAAACACTGTATATGCCGTACACACACATTACATATAACAAGATCAGGCGATAATACTTGCCGACCTCTCCCTAGTACGTACATCCCTGACGACGGAACAACGAGAACAAAACATAGCAGAACAACAAGACAAGTGCCGTGAGGAGTGAAAGTTATCCTTGCATGCACGCACGAGACAGCGATAGACGTCACGTCAAGGTGGTGATCACTACAGGAACACGAACAAACCTTAACAAAAGTAGTAGAGCTGGCACATGAACCAGCGCGCTAGCTAGGTGGTGTGCAAGCATACCATAAATTATCGGACACTCGGACAAGCAATTCGGCTTCTCATTTCTTCTTGGCACCGGCGGGCGGGGCGGGCGGCTTGGCCCCGCCTTTCTTGCCGCCCGCGTCGGCGTCGCAGACGAGCACCGACGCCGTGGCCACGGCGGCCGCCACGATGTGCTTGGCGATGCTCTCCTTGACCTGGCCCCGCCGCGGCAGCGGGTTCCCCGACGGCGTCTTGCAGATGCAGCGGTTGGCCGGAGCGCGGCAGCTAGTCGACATTGCGGACTTGCAGCAGAGGTATACTAGCTGCTTGCTCGCTCTCTCTGGCCCGGTGGCTTGGTGAGGAAGGAGTTCGTGTGCTCTGAGGACGAAATTGGCACCAGCTGGTAGGGGTTTAAATAAGGAAGCAAAAGAGGTAGCCGAGGAGGGATGGACGGGGCCGGGTAGGGGTGCGTGCCGGAGCCCATTGCACCAACCGGTCGCGGCCGGATCCCGGATGGATGAGGAGGAGAGGCCGAGGAGGACTGGGGGGATGACTTGGACTTGGAGTGTGGACTGGATATGGTCACGCAGTCAAGGCCGTGGTGGTACTCTCTTGTTTTACTCGAGTGGCAAGACGGGGCCGGGCCGGGGGCAGGTGGTGACCGGCGAGGAGCGAGTGTGCCGTGGTGGGGATGCATGCACGCTCGCGCGTTCTCACTACATGGAAAGGACGGTGGAGGTAGAGCCGCCCGGTGCAGGGTGGTTCAACTTCGGTGGGAGATGGGAGGCGCCCGGTGCACGTAGGAAAGCTCAACAAACAGCTCGTGGCCCGTGCATAAACTTTGGTCCTGTTTGGATACTCTAACTCAGTTAGAGGTTAGAGTTAGATTCTAACCCTGAATTAACTCTAGCCAAAGAGATGTTTGGATGACAGGGTTAGATGAAACGCGGATACGGCGAGGCGCCTTCACGGACGTTGCGAGAGGGAAGGAGAAAGAGGACAAGAAGTTTTGAGGAAGTGGGGAAGGATCTGCTGCGGGGAGAGCGAGAGAAAAATGTGTGTTTTTTAGTGCTCCGGAGAAGAACTAACCCAAATAAGCACCTCTTGGGTGGGTTAGATTTTTTAGATGGGTTAGATGCATCTAACCCAAACTAACCCTCCTGTTTGGATACTTTTGGGTTAGTTGAGTCCAAACTAACCAAAACTAACTCTAACCCATGGATCCAAACAAGTCCTTTTGATTAATACTCTGCACTACATGGCTTCTTTCTGCTGTACCACAATAGTAGTTCGAATCAAGTTTCTACGCGCTGCTTCCAGCCTGGCATCATGCATGCACACACTCGAATCCTCTGACCACTGCCCGTTTGCTTCGTGCCGAGGTTCAGAGTATGAACGCAGGCACTCTGACTCGTGTGCCTTCTGCAGGTCGCCAGGACGGACAGGGGGTGAATGGCGAAAGCGACTGGACCTCTGGTTGGTGAGAAGCCGAGCAGCAGAGGACAAAACGGATAACGGAGCAATCCAAGCGCGGGTCCGGCCGGCAGGTGGTGACTGGTGATGTGGCCGGCACCGCGCGCAGGTCGGGCACGCATAGTATGAGCTGAAAGTTTTCCCGCTCGCTCGCGTTGCTTGGGAAGGACGGCGGCCATGGCAGTGGTGCGCCCTCGATCGCCTTTCTCGATGCGCTTTTCCCCCGTCATCCGAATCCCGCAGGAGATGCGAGGCAGCCAGGTTCCAGCCCGCGCGAAAGCTCAACGCACACCCCGTGGTGGCTAGTCCCATGCGTAAACCTTTTTTTTTCTTTTTGAAAAAGGAGGCTTGCCCTCTGCCTCTACATCTGCATCTGAATGATGCATGCAGCCATCTTATCAAAAAGACTCAAAGTAGTACAAAATCATACAAGTATTACAGCTCACAAGCGGAGCAAAGATAAAAGAAACATAGAAATGCTCAAAAGCACAACGGGTATGACAACATAAAGGACAAGCTCTCTAGACTTCTATCCTATCCTGTTATGCGACCGCCACCCAAACCGATTGAATATAGACCGTACATGAACCGCGTAGCGTAAATACAAAAACCACATAGGAGTATGTAGTTGGCTCCAGCACCACCCGATTGAATTGAACTAGATAGTTCCGTACCACCACGTGCATGTGCGTACAGATGTTTTTCTTTGACAAACCGTGGATTTTATTGGCTTAAAATGAAGCATCAACAGAATACAAACACAATGAACACACATCCAATCTCTGCATAGCTATGATGCATCATCATCGCACGTAAACAAAAGACACACTGGCAAATAGCAAAGTTATATAAGACCAAAATTATGCACATGTGAGGAATAAAAAAAATGATCAGATCCACCGTGGATATACTCCCGTTCTTCTAGTTCCACTTCACGGTCAAGTTTCTACGCCTGCCAGCCAGGCATCATGCATATTTATTTTTTGAAATGAAGACAAAAGATTTACCTCATTCATTAAATAAGAGAGGAGAGTTTTAGTGTGTTATAAATGACCCACATGCGCGGCATGGCAACTACTCGCGCACAACAATACACCCCGGTTTTTTTAGCACCCACGAGAACCCAAAGCTTGGCGTCGTCGATGGTAGCACGGATGAGGACTGGAGGTGGCGCCCTCTTGCATCGGAAGACCCGAGTGTTACGTTCGTTCTAGATTGTCCAAGGAACAAGCATTGTAAGGGAGGCCAAGGCTCGTCGATTTGGGTTTTGCAAGTTGGTTCGCTTGTCCCACCATTCTAGAAAGGATCCATCCATGTGCCAAGAGGAGGTGTCCATGTGTGCAAGACCAAATTCAAGGATGACCGAGTTCCATAGCCGAATGGTGTAGCGGCATTTGTAGAAGAGGTGCGCACCCGTCTCGCCAACTCGCCTGCAAAGCGGGCAAAGCCCACAATTTTCCCACCGCGTCGCTTCAATATGTCGGCTGTCCAAATCCGATCTTGGATAGCCAACCAAGCGAAGAACTTGATCTTGAGAGGGGCCCAAGCCTTCCAGACCATAAAATTCATGGGCGAAAGTGTCAAGCCTAAGAACTGTGCCTTGTATGCGGTGGCCGCCAAAGTAGATCCCGTCATTGGTGTTTTTCCAAATAATGTCATCGTCAGCTTGTTCATCTAAATGTAGGTCATGCACAAGCATCTATAACTTGAAGAATTGACGGATGTGGGCACGTTAGACAAAGCTATTACGAGTGGTCTTAAGAATCCAAGCATTTCCACTGAGGGCTTCGCGCACTTTCATCATGCATTTTGGACTATGGACGATGGAGAGTGGCCGGTCCAATGGACTGAGCGGCCTACCGTACACGGCTCTGGGGGAACGCGACAACGGCCTCCGGCCCCTGGTCCGGCGTCGGACCTACGCACAGCCCACATGAGTCGTCGGCCGCGTGGGCGGAGACGCGAGGTGCATGCATGCGCATCTACCGCTGGCATGCATATGTGTCGTGTGTACCGGCTCACTGAGGATAAAATTGATATAAATGGAACGATGCACAAACCTAACAACATATTCTGCTGCTCAACTTAGCATCTCTTTCCGGGTAAACTGCTTTTGACCGACAGCGGTCTTGAACGGAACATCTCAGAGACCGGAAACGAACCGAAATGCGGGAGAGCCCTGCCACTTTTCGGCAGCATTGTTGTGCGGTGCACGCATGCATGACCTAATTGAGACCGCGTCACGCACTCAGGCTGCCGTGTCATCGTCGGGAAGGCCGGAAATGAAAACGAAGGGGGTTAAGTTGCTCTTTTTCTCCGGCGAGTTCTGTACTTCTTTTTCCTCTGTTCACCATCGAGTTGATGACGGAGAATGCCGATCTATAATACATGCATCAGGGTTAGCTCACTCACTTAATTGACAAGTGTCAAAATGTGTGGTTGAATTATGCATATGTCTGAACTATATGTCATCGTTACTGCAACGTCAGTACATTAGTTATCCCGGTTAGCTCAACTCGAACCTCTTCATGTAAGGCACATATGAGATGCCACTCACTTAATTGACAAGAGGAGCATCTTCCTGGGCTTTTCGAGTGGCGGTGGTTTGGTACGAGATACTCTACCGAGCTTCTATTCAGATATCATTACCGTTGATCGAGCTAACTTTCAGCCTAACCCATGATCCTAATCATCGTGCGTATCACCCCAAAGATCTAGCTACACTTTATTGATCGCTGATTACTTTTGCCAGGGTATCTGTATTTGTAGTGGCATTATGTGGCGATGTGATGCAGCTTAGTGGTCTGCTGACAAAATATGCTTGCGGGGATGGATGCTCGTCTGTAAACGCCCCGTGTTACTGGTTTGTTCGAGATCTAAACTCCGAAACTTTAGTGACTCGTGCATTCTACATTAGATAGCATGGCTATAATATTAAACAAATCTGGAAAGAGCAACCAACTTAGGGATCTTATTCTGGTTGTTGAGATGCATGATATCTCGTACTTACTGATAGTTCGCTACTGAAGGCAGAATCTGGAGTAGATTGATTAGCATCACGCAAAGCCATCTAAAAAATGGCACTCACATCCATCGGCTTTTGACAAACAATTATCTCATGGCAGCAGTGCTGCTATATCCGCCAGTGGTATCACTGACACTTTGGCAAATCCGGCTCGTGTCAGTGTGTCATGCCTCCTGGGTCTTAGAGCATCTCTAGCTCTTCTACTAAAGATGAGCTACTTGAACCACCACTTGATACTTAACCCCTCAAATTTTGACGAGTTTTGGGGCTAGATCCCCGTCTCTAGACCTTGGAGCACTCTCTTCAGGTTCCTTCCCTGCTGTATTTGGGTTTTCGAAGAGGGGAAGGGATGGCTTCTCCTCCTTCCCCAAGATGGCAGTAGGATGGATCAGCCGGAAGGGTCGTGTTGGGGGTGTTGTGTTTTCCTTTGTTCTGTAACAAGACTTGGTGATTTCTGTTAATGGAAATCGGAGAGAGCGCTCTCTTTTATCAAAAAAAAAAGTCCTGTTTTCAAATTCTTTTGTGCGTATAGTCATTTCAAACTAGATTTGGATAACTTAATGATTATTTATTCATAACACTTCTAGGTTAAACATAAAATACTGAAATAAACTAACTATCACTTTGTTAACACAAATTAAAAGCTAAAACAAGCTAAATATCTACTCCTCGCCGGAGGAGATGTTGATGACCGGCGCCTTGCTGGAGTCAAATCCCTCGGTGTCATCGGCTTGCCACCAGAGTCGTCGGAGCCTCGCAAACATTGCCACCCAGTCCCCCTCCATCGTCACCAAAGACGCGTGGTTGGCAGTGTCCTCGCCCGGATTTGATCGACAATTCTATTATTTTTCTATAAATATATACATGTTCTTCAAGCATGTGTAAAGTTTCATTAACTAATGCGGTTATTGGCATGAGACACACACACACACACACACACACACACACAATCTGGCTCAAATACAACATTTTTTAATCTATGTATTTGACTTTTTTGTGTAAATTACAAGTGAACATATAGTTCATGAAATTTATATGTGTATACTACAGATATATGCTTATTTGTATTTTTTCAGATTTTCTTATGTTATTCGCTGAAAAATAAATAAATAAAAGGCTCCGTGGAGCTAGGCCACATATGCACTTTTTTCGTAGATGAGGTCTAACTCTTCAAACAAGATTATTTTTCAAGAGTTATACTAGTATTTTTCTACTTATTAAAGGCCAAAGATGTTCACGTTTACGCGCTGCTGAACTGCAGGCTATTCTGCTCATGTACGTGCTAATTGAAGAGTCTGTCTGGCCTGGCTATTTGCACGGCAGACGGCGGGCAGGACTACGTGCTAATTGAAGAGTCTGTCTGGCCTGGCTATTTTGTCTTCGATCTCAGAAACAGAACAGGCAAAAGATATCTCAGTTACAGATTCCATTACCATCATCAAAGTGGAGCGTAATACACATTGCTAGCTACTCCGAAGACGAAGCTCCATCTCCGTCTCTTCACCCGTGAACAGCATAATTGCCGAGGATGCGAGGTCTAGCCCACCGATGTAACCTCAAAAGCCAGCAGAAAAGGAAGGGGCTGGGAAGGGGGAAACTCGAACGAAACCAGCAACAGCAGGCACCTATCTGAAACCACTCTGCTTCAACTTGCACACGATACCTATGCATAACAAGCACCACACCACACTTCTAGCTAGATTGGTCGAAAAACTGCTGCTCGGACCGGCCGGCCATCTCATCTTCTGAAGCTGTTTCTGACGCCCGGCACCACGAGGCTGCCCAGGGTCTTGGCTATTTGCACCTTGAGCTGGCCCCGCTTCAGAGGAGGCCTCTTCTCCTTGTTGCTGGAGCTGTTGTTGCACGGGTGTCCGTACTCCATTGCTCCTCTCTTCCTCCTCTCTCTGCGCTTGAGGTTCAATTCAAGTGGTGGCTTGTGTTGCTGGGGAGGCGAGAGCTGGTTTAGGGATGGAGTGTGCAAGGCTGAGCTTATATAGCGGAAGTTTTCAGGCACGTTCTGATAGATTGCGCGTTCTTATTTATCTGCTCCCTCCATAAACTAATATAAAAACATTTCGATCACTAGTTTATCAGGAGGAGTAATTAACTCCCTATCACTACTCTTTCGCGGAAAAAAAAACTCCCTATCTCTACTGGGTCCAGGAACAAGTTGACTCGCTTTAGTTGGGAGTCACACGTGGGTTAGTATTTGCTTCTGTAGTTAGTGGGATTACAGTCACTTGTTCTCACTCCTGCTCTCACTATCACACTCATTATGGAGGGGAGAGGGTATCTTGGACGCATCCGTGAAAGAGAGACTTACAATCATAGCCTGACCAGCAAGATTAGTGACAGTTTAATCTCGTGACACTGGCGATCTAGATTTACTACTAACCCCGGTCCAAAAAGTAGGCTTATTAGTATTTTTTTCTAGTTATATATTTCTAAGTTTATATATTTTTTAGAAAGGAGGTTCAACCCCGGCCTCTGCATTAAGCGATACATACCACCGTCTTTATTAATTATTCCACGAAAGTCTGACAAAACTATAATCAAATGACGCAAAACCTACAATAATGTGGAGTGTTTTCACTCCCAGTCTATAACCGATGTCGTCGCCGATGTATCCATATAACATATCGAAACGAACAACCGGTACAGCAGATCTAAAGCGTACATCACATGCACACACGTTTTAGAAGCCGTCATCATCATCGAACTGTTCCATCATCAGGAGAAAGATCCGCATCATCCTTACCGGTCCGACCATCCGTCTACGCCACCATGGCGCCCTGCGACGCCACCGCCCTGCGCTCATCCATCCCGATGTGCAGACTCTAGAAGATCTTTCATGTGTAGCATCTGCCGAACAGGCATGACACAACGTAGCACCCGTTGGCCAGGCATGACTTCACATTTCCATCGAAGCTCCGTTCAAGACGAAGCCGCTCCACCTCCTGTCTTTGTGTTCCAGCGTTGCTCCATAAACGATGCTCCCAAGAGAGAAACGACACCGTAGTGCCACCATTGTTCGATCTGGAAGATTAGATCCTAGGGTTTCCCCCGGAGCAACACGAGTGGGTCAACAATAGCTACAGGATGATGCCTGCATCAAGGTAACGACGCAGAACGCCGCCATCGCCTGCCGTCAGCTAGGTTTTCACCGGCAACTATGTCTGTCCGACTCGCAGCTGGGACTAGATGACGAATCTTGAGATCCGACCACCCAGCCTCAAGCAAACCACCTCCAACAGGGGAGATGACCACTACCACCGGCTGCACCGGCCAGAATAGATCTGACCGAAGGTGCCGCCAAGCAGTCCACCAGGCCCTTCGCGCCGCCGCCAATCCAAAGCCAGATCGCTCGCCATCGCAGAATAGCCAGCCGCCGCTGCCGACCGCATTGCGCCACCGCCCGAACCGGGCCAGCTGCCGCATGCCGCCGCCCATGACAGGGCTGCTAGACACACCTGCAGCCGATGTCGCCCGACGCAGGGTCGGCCACTGCTGCCGTCGCCACAACCATCGTCGCCGCTTCGCTGGATCGCCCGCCCTCCACATGTTTAGAGGGCCCACACCACCCCTGATACGCGGGAGAGAGGGAGTCCCCCTCCACCGTCATCGGCCCTCGGGCGTAGCCCCGCAGCGTCCCCCGGCGATGACGGGAGGAGGTGAGGCGGGAGTTTGCGCCCCCGGCGGCTAGGGTTTGGGCGCCGCCCGAGTCGCCCAAGAGGGGACGACGCCAGGGAGTGAGGGTCCGTTTGTAGAGCAAACATAAAATTGATTACCAGAATTATTAGCAGAGCACACATAAAATTGATTACCAGAATGGTCTTGAAATATGTTTTTATTTGTGACCTCCAGAAAATTGACAAGTTATGTAGGAACTTTCTATGGCATAAGAGCGAGGATCAACCAAGAGCTGACTGTTTGATGGCTTGAGAACAAGTTATTTTGCCAAAATCACATCCATGATGAATGGGCACTCCAGTTCTTGTTGTTCCACTTCACGAAAATCTCTCAAAGTTCTCCTAGTTCCACTTTACGAAAATCTCTTCAAGTCAAGTTTCTACACGGAAGTGCGAGTCATGCATTATGCATGCACGCGCAAGAGTCGATTGAACACTGGACGTGCATCTACATCTGAGCGTCTCAAACCCGCTTCATACACCCGGGCAGGCCGTTCGGTCACTGACTGGTCATAAAATTTTGATCCAGATGGACTTCTTAAACGAAAGGGAATCGGGTTAAAATTTCCCGAGTCGGGATGTGGCGGTTGACGACGACGTGAGAAAGTCTGAAGACGCCAGTGGGGGCCTTAAATGCCTGGGCTGACCGGCATCCATAATATCTAGCCCAAATATGGGACAGATATGGGGCCTCCGGGCGCCCCCGGGCACACACGCCACGTCGGACCCGACAGCCCGACCCCACCGCCAATTGCACCAAATCAACCAAAACCTTCCTCCTCCTCCCATCGTCCTCCAAACTTTCCCGCGCCCGATTCCTCGCCGTCCTCCACCCTTGCTCCCCATCCTCACCACCGGTCCCGATCCACCGCCGGAGATGTCATTAGCACGTCCCCGACCGCCGCGACGGAGACGCGGTCCACCTCGTCCGCCAGCGTCCCTTCGTCGGC
Organism: Triticum aestivum; assembly: GCF_018294505.1. Classification (NCBI taxonomy): domain Eukaryota; kingdom Viridiplantae; phylum Streptophyta; class Magnoliopsida; order Poales; family Poaceae; genus Triticum; species Triticum aestivum. The sequence goes on from NC_057801.1 coordinate 621,306,577, forward strand.
TCTATCTTGCAAGGCGGAGAACGTCGCCCGAAAGTTGCGGTGACGCCGGCAGCAAGAGAGGGAGGCGAAGGCGACGGTTTCACAGGAAGGTTCGGACATGGTCGAGCAGCTGTCTCCCCCACTGCGTACGGAACCCCGCACCCCTTCCATCCAAGCGCGATGCAGATTACGCCGTCCGACCCCGTTGGGACATAGGAGAATTCAACGGCTGGTTGGGCCATTCCGGAGAGCTTTTCGCAAATGCAAATACCGACGGTCGATGCATGTGACTCACCGTTGCTAGTTCGGGCGCGGATGAGGACGAGCACTACGGCGCCCGGGCTGCCCTCGACATGTTCGACGGAATGACAGAACAGGAGTCAGTACGTTTTCTTGCTCTTGTTCGATCAAATTTTTGCATAGACCACTAGTTTATTTTGTATATGATGAATGCTTGTAAACCATGATCATGTAGGAGACGTTCTTGTCAAACATGATCAATGGCAATAAAGATCTGACAGAAATGGAGCATGAATTGGAGGACACCACCGCATTTGAAGTTGGGGCAACATCCAATCCCAATCCGAGCAAGAAGAAGAAGAAGATCAAGATGGAGAAGGCAAGAGGTCCGGCATCCTCAAGATTTGAGGACATCTTGTTGGGCAAAGCTTGATTGGTCACAACAATGGATCCAACATGCAGTACTGAGCAATAGGGAAACACGTATTGGGAGAAGATTTGGAAGGACTACCATGAACAAAAAGAATGTGTGGAGCCGCATCCTATCATGAGCACCCGTATTGGGAGAAGATTTGCGAGATTGAGCTTGAGAAGAAGAGGTTGCAACTTGCACGGGAGTTGGAGGATGCAAAGATCATGTTAGCAGACGAAACCCTCTTGAATGAGCATGCAAAGAGGTGGCTTGCGAACAAGAAGGAGATCAACGACCGTAGGGAGTACGAGGCGGTGAGGGCAGCAGCGGCAGCGGATCATCCAACCCGGGTGCAGGCGGAGCAAGCAGCCTGAATGCAGGCAGAGCAAAACGAGCAGGACGCAATCCGCTCAAAGCAGGCGCCCAACAAGTGATCTGAAGCCATCCGTCACGCTCGGACATTGATTTCACTAGAGCATTTATGGTGCGCATTGCTGCGCCCATCTATTTTTGCACTCCAATGTTAAGGATTGATGCAAATATATGTCGAGACTATATATTGTTTTAATATCATAATGTATTATATATATCTGTAACATTAAGATAATTTGGTCTATCATACCCCTAAATCAGTGATGGGCACTCACTTGTTGTGATTGCCCTCCTTTATTTCGCTCACTTGTTGTAATTGCACTGCTCTATTTTATACAATGTTTAAACTAGCGGGCTATAGCATATAGCGGCGACCCTTAAAAACAACTATAGCTGGGTTATAGCGGGCTATAGCGAGGCTATAGCGGCAAATTGTACATGAATCATTTAGCGGCAACATGCTCAAACAGCTATAGCGGAGCTATAGTGAGGCTATAGCCGGCTATTTAAAACTATGATTTTATATCCATTATTTTTAGTTGATTAGTTGGGGTTACATAGTCCAGGAAAAGAGCTCACTGGTCTCCCTTAGTGTTAAATGTTGGAAATATGCCCTAGAGGCAATAATAAAATGGTTATTATTATATTTCTTTGTTCATGATAATTGTCTGTTATTCATGCTATAATTGTATTATCCAGAAATCGTAATACACGTGTGAATACATAGACCACAACTTGTCCCTAGTGAGCCTCTAGTTGAGTAGCTCGTTGATCAACAGATAGTCATGGTTTCCTGACTATGGACATTGGGTGTCATTGATAACGGGATCACATCATTAGGAGAATGATGTGATGGACAAGACCCAATCCTAAGCATAGCTCAAAGATCGTGGTGTTCATTTAGCTAGAGCTTTTCCAAATGTCAAGTATCATTTCCTTAGACCATGAGATTGTGCAACTCCCGGATACCGTAGGGAGTGCTTTGGGTGTGCCAAACATCACAACGTAACTGGGTGACTATAAAGGTGCACTACGGGTATCTCCGAAAGTGTCTGTTGGGTTGGCACGAATCGAGACTGGGATTTGTCACTCCGTATGACGGAGAGGTATCTCTGGGCCCACTCGGCAATGCATCATCATAATGAGCTCAATGTGACCAAGTGTCTGGTCACGGGATCATGCATTACGATACGAGTAAAGTGACTTGCCGGTAACGAGATTAAACGAGGTATTGGGATACCGACGATCGAGTCTCGGGCAAGTAACGTACCGATTGACAAAGGGAATTGTATACGGGATTGCTTGAGTCCTCGACATCATGGTTCATCTGATGAGATCATCGAGGAGCATGTGGGAGCCAACATGGGTATCCAGATCCCGCTGTTGGTTATTGACCGGAGAGGCGTCTCGGTCATGTCTGCATGTCTCCCGAACCCGTAGGGTCTACACACTTAAGGTTCGGTGACACTAGGGTTGTAGAGATATGAGTATGCAGTAACCCGAAAGTTGTTCCGAGTCCCGGATGAGATCCCGAACGTCACGAGGAGTTCCGAAATGGTCCGGAGGTAAAGAATTATATATAGGAAGTGAAGTTTCAACCATCGGGAAAGTTTCGGGGGTTACCGGTATTGTACCGGGACCACTGGAAGAGTCCCGGGGGTCCACCGGGTGGGGCCACCTATCCCGGAGGGCCCCATGGGCTGAAGTGGGAGGGGAACCAGCCCCTGGTGGGCTGGTGCGCCCCCCTTGGCCCCCCTGCGCCTAGGGTTGGAAACCCTAGGGTGGGGGGCGCCTCCACTTGCCTTGGGGGGCAAGGCACCCCCTTAGCCGCTGCCCCCCCTTGGAGATTCAATCTCCTAGGGTCGGCGCCCCCCCTAGGGGCCCTATATAAAGATGGGGGAGGGAGGGCAGCCGCACCCTTGCACTTGGCGCCTCCCTTCCCCCTTGCTACACCTCTCCCTCTCGCAAACGCTTGGTGAAGCCCTGCCAAGATCCCTGCTGCATCCACCACCACGCCGTCATGCTGCTGGATCTTCATCAACCTCTCCTTCCCCCTTGCTGGATCAAGAAGGAGGAGACGTCTCCCTGACCGTACGTGTGTTGAACGCGGAGGTGCCGTCCGTTCGGCGCTAGGATCTCCGGTGATTTGGATCACGACGAGTACGACTCCCTCAACCCCGTTCTCTTGAACGCTTCCGCTCGATCTACAAGGGTATGTAGATGCACTCCTCTCTCTCGTTGCTAGATGAACTCATAGATTGATCTTGGTGAAACCATAGAATTTTTTTATTTTCTGCAACGTTCCCCAGCAGTGGCATCATGAGCTAGGTCTATGCGTAGTTCTCTTTGCATGAGTAGAACACAAATTTGTTGTGGGCGTAGATGTTGTCATCTTTCTTGCCACTACTGGTCTTATTTTGCTTCAGCGGTATTGTGGGATGAAGCGGCCCGGACCGACCTTACACGTACGCTTACGTGAGACAGGTTCCACCGACTGATATGCACTAGTTGCATAAGGTGGCTAGCGGGTGTCTGTCTCTCCCACTTTAGTTGGAGCGGATTCGATGAAAATGGTCCTTATGAAGGGTAAATAGAAGTTGACAAATCACGTTGTGGCTTTTACGTAGGTAAGAAAACATTCTTGCTAGAACCCTATTGCAGCCACGTAAAACATGCAACAACAATTAGAGGGCGTCTAACTTGTTTTTGCAGCATATGATTTGTGATGTGATATGGCCAAAAGTTGTGATGAATGATGAATGATATATTGTGATGTATGAGATCATGTTCTTGTAATAGGATTCACGACTTGCATGTCGATGAGTATGACAACCGGCAGGAGCCATATGAGTTGTCTTAATTATTGTATGACCTATGTGTCAATGATTTAACGCCATGTAATTACTTTACTTTATTGCTAAACCGTTAGCCATAGTAGTAGAAGTAATAGTTGGCGAGCAACTTCATGGAGACACGATGATGGAGATCATGATGATGGAGATCATGGTGTCATGCCGGTGACGAAGATGATCATGGAGCCCCGAAGATGAAGATCAAAGGAGCTATATGATATTGGCCACATCATGTCACTGTTTAATTGCATGTGATGTTTATTATGTTTATGCATCTTGTTTACTTAGAACAACGGTAGTAAATAAGATGATCCCTCATAATAATTTCAAGAAAGTGTTCACCCTAACTGTGCACCGTTGCGAAAGTTCATCGTTTCGAAGCACCACGTGATGATCGGGTGTGATAGATTCTAACATTCACATACAACGTGTGTAAGACAGATTTACACATGCAAAACACTTAGGTTAACTTGACGAGCCTAGCATGTACAGATATGGCCTCGGAACACAAGAAACCGAAAGGTCGAACATGAGTCGTATGGAAGATACGATCGACATGGAGATGTTCACCGATGATGACTAGTACGTCTCACGTGATGATCGGACACGGCCTAGTTGACTCGGATCATGTATCACTTAGATGACTAGAGGGATGTCTAATCTGAGTGGGAGTTCATTAAATAATTTGATTAGATGAACTTAATTATCATGAAATTAGTCTAAAATCTTTACAATATGTCTTGTAGATCAAATGGCCCACGTTACCCTCAACTTCAACGCGTTCCTAGAGAAAACCAAGCTGAAAGATGATGGCAGCAACTATACGGACTGGGTCCGGAACCTGAGGATCATCCTCATAGCTGCCAAGAAAGATTATGTCCTAGAAGCACCGCTAGGTGAAGCACCCATCCCAGAGAACCAAGACGTTATGAACGCTTGGCAGTCTTGTGCTGATGATTACTCCCTCATTCAATGCGGCATGCTTTACAGCTTAGAACCGGGGCTCCAAAAACGTTTTGAGCAACACGGAGCATATGAGATGTTCGAAGAGCTGAAAATGGTTTTCCAAGCTCATGCCCGGGTCGAGAGATATGAAGTCCCTGACAAGTTCTTCAGCAGTTCTGTCAGTGAGCACATACTCAAGATGTCTGGGTTGCACAACCGCCTGACTCAGCTGGGAGTTAATCTCCCGGATGACGCGGTTATTGACAGAATCCTCCAGTCGCTTCCACCGAGCTACAAGAGCTTTGTGATGAACTTCAATATGCAGGGGATGGAAAAGACCATTCCTGAGGTATATTCAATGCTGAAATCAGCGGAGGTAGAGATCAAGAAAGAACATCAAGTGTTGATGGTGAATAAAACCACTAAGTTCAAGAAAGGCAAGGGTAAGAAGAACTTCAAGAAGGACGGCAAGGGAGTTGCCACGCCCGATAAGCCAGTTGCCAGGAAGAAGTCAAAGAATGGACTCAAGCCTGAGACTAAGTGCTTTTATTGCAAAGGAAGTGGTCACTGGAAGCAGAACTGCCCCAAGTACTTAGTGGACAAGAAGGCCGGCAACACTAAAGGTATATGTGATATACATGTAATTGATGTGTACCTTACCAGTACTCGTAGTAGCTCCTGGGTATTTGATACCGGTGTGGTTGCTCATATTAGTAACTCAAAGCAGGAGCTGCGGAATAAGTGGAGACTGGCGAAGGACGAGGTGACGATGTGCGTCGGGAATGGTTCCAAGGTCGATGTGATCGCCGTCGGCACGCTACCTCTACATTTACCTACGGGATTAGTTTTAAACCTCAATAATTGTTATTTAGTGCCAAGTTTGAGCATGAACATTGTATCTGGATCTCGTTTAGTACGAGATGGCTACTCATTTAAATCTGAGAATAATGGTTGTTCTATTTATATGAGAGATATGTTTTATGGTCGTGCCACGATGGTCAATGGTTTATTCTTAATGAATCTCGAACGTGATGTTACACATATTCATAGTGTGAATACCAAAAGATGTAAAGTTGATAACGATAGTCCCACATACTTGTGTCACTGCCGCCTTGGTCACATTGGTGTCAAGCGCATGAAGAAGCTCCATGCTGATGGACTTTTAGAGTCTCTCGATTATGAATCATTTGACACATGCGAACCATGCCTCATGGGCAAAATGACCAAGACTCCGTTCTTCGGAACAATGGAGCGAGCAACCAACTTATTGGAAATCATACATACTGATGTGTGCGGTCCAATGAGCGTTGAGGCTCGCGGAGGATATCGTTATGTTCTCACTCTCACTGATGACTTGAGTAGATATGGGTATGTCTACTTGATGAAACACAAGTCTGAGACCTTTGAAAATTTCAAAGAATTTCAGAATGAGGTAGAGAATCAACGTGACCGAAAAATAAAGTTCTTACGATCAGATCGTGGAGGAGAATATTTAAGTCACGAATTTGGTACGCACTTAAGGAAATGTGGAATCGTTTCACAACTCACGCCGCCTGGAACACCTCAGCGTAACGGTGTGTCCGAACGTCGTAATCGCACTTTATTGGATATGGTGCGATCTATGATGTCTCTTACCGATTTACCGCTATCTTTTTGGGGATACGCTCTAGAGACAACTACATTCACTTTAAATAGGGCACCGTCTAAATCCGTTGAGACGACACCGTATGAATTATGGTTTGGGAAGAAACCTAAGTTGTCGTTTCTAAAAGTTTGGGGATGCGATGCTTATGTCAAGAAACTTCAACCTGAAAAGCTCGAACCCAAGTCGGAAAAATGCGTCTTCATAGGATACCCTAAGGAAACCATTGGGTATACCTTCTACCTCAGATCCGAAGGCAAGATCTTTGTTTCCAAGAACGGGTCCTTTCTGGAGAAAGAGTTTCTCTTGAGAGAAGTAAGTGGGAGGAAAGTGGAACTTGATGAAGTACTACCTCTTGAATCGGTGAGTAGCGCAGCTCAGGATGATGTTCCTATGGTGCCAGCACCAACTGAAGAGGAAGTTAATGATGATGATCAAGGTACTTCGGATCAAGTTACTACTGAACTTCGTAGGTCCACGAGGATACGTTCCACACGAGAGTGGTATGGCAATCCTGTCCTGGAAATCATGTTGTTAGACAACGGTGAACCTTCGAACTATGAAGAAGCAATGGCGGGCCCAGATTCCAACAAATGGCTTGAAGCCATGCAATCCGAGATAGGATCCATATATGAAAACGAAGTATGGACTTTGACAGACTTGCCGGATGATTGGCGAGCGATATAAAACAAATGGATCTTTAAGAAGAAGACGGATGCGGATGGTAATGTTACCATCTATAAAGCTCGACTTGTCGCTAAGGGTTATCGACAAGTTCAAGGGGTTGACTACGATGAGACATTCTCTCTCGTAGCGAAGCTAAAGTCCGTCCGAATCATGTTAGCAATTGCCGCATACTATGATTATGAGATATGGCAAATGGACGTCAAAACAGCATTCCTTAACGGTCATCTTAAGGAAGAACTGTATATGATGCAGCCGGAAGGTTTTGTCGACCCTGAGAATGCTAACAAGGTATGCAAGCTCCAGCGATCCATTTATGGGCTGGTGCAAGCATCTCGGAGTTGGAACATTCGCTTTGATGAGATGATCAAAGCGTTTGGGTTTATGCAGACTTATGGAGAAGCCTGCGTTTACAAGAAAGTGAGTGGGAGCATTGTAGCATTTCTCATATTATATGTAGATGACATACTTTTGATGGGAAATGATATAGAACTCTTGGACGACATTAAGGCCTACTTGAATAAGTGTTTTTCAATGAAGGACCTTGGAGAAGCTGCTTACATACTAGGCATCAAGATCTATAGGGATAGATCGAGACACCTCATAGGTCTTTCACAAAGCACATACCTTGATAAGATATTGAAGAAGTTCAATATGGATCAGTCCAAGAAAGGGTTCTTGCCTGTATTGCAAGGTGTGAGATTGAGCTCCGCTCAATGCCCGACCATGGCAGAAGATAAAAAAGAGATGAGTGTCATCCCCTATGCCTCAGCCATATGGTCTATTATGTATGCCATGCTTTGTACCGGACCTGATGTAAACCTTTCCGTAAGTTTGGTAGGAAGGTACCAAAGCAATCCCGACAAGGAACACTGGACAACGGTCAAGAACATCCTAAAGTACCTGAAAAGGACTAAGGATATGTTTCTCGTTTATGGGGGTGACGAAGAGCTCGTCGTAAAGGGTTACGTTGATTCTAGCTTCGACACAGATCTGGATGACTCTAAGTCACAAACCGGATACGTGTATATTTTGAATGGTGGGGCAGTAAGCTGGTGCAGTTGCAAGCAAAGCGTCGTGGCGGGATCTACATGTGAAGCAGAATACATGACAGCCTCGGAGGCAGCGCATGAAGCAATCTGGGTGAAGGAGTTCATCACCGACCTAGGAGTCATACCCAATGCGTCGGGGCCGATCAAACTCTTCTGTGACAACACTGGAGCTATTGCACTTGCCAAGGAGCCCAGGTTTCACAAGAAGACCAGGCACATCAAGCGTCGCTTCAACTCCATACGTGAAAATGCTCAAGATGGAGACATAGATATTTGTAAAGTACATACGGACCTGAATGTGGCAGATCTGTTGACTAAACCTCTCCCTAGGGCAAAACATGATCAACACCAGAATTCCATGGGTGTTCGATTCATCACAATGTAACTAGATTATTGAACTCTAGTGCAAGTGGGAGACTGTTGGAAATATGCCCTAGAGGCAATAATAAAATGGTTATTATTATACTTCTTTGTTCATGATAATTGTCTGTTATTCATGCTATAATTGTATTATCCGGAAATCGTAATACACGTGTGAATACATAGACCACAACTTGTCCCTAGTGAGCCTCTAGTTGAGTAGCTCGTTGATCAACAGATAGTCATGGTTTCCTGACTATGGACATTGGATGTCATTGATAACAGGATCACATCATTAGGAGAATGATTTGATGTACAAGACCCAATCCTAAGCATAGCTCAAAGATCGTGTAGTTCGTTTAGCTAGAGCTTTTCCAAATGTCAAGTATCATTTCCTTAGACCATGAGATTGTGCAACTCCCGGATACCGTAGAAGTGCTTTGGGTGTGCCAAATGTCACAACGTAAATGGGTGACTACAAAGGTGCACTACGGGTATCTCCGAAAGTGTCTGTTGGGTTGGCACGAATCGAGACTGGGATTTGTCACTCCGTATGACGGAGAGATATCTCTGGGCCCACTCGGTAATGCATCATCATAATGAGCTCAATGTGACCAAGTGTCTGGTCATGGGATCATGCATTACGATACGAGTAAAGTGACTTGCCGGTAACAAGATTAAACGAGGTATTGGGATACCGACGATCGAGTCTCGGGCAAGTAACGTACCGATTGACAAAGGGAATTGTATACGGGATTGCTTGAGTCCTCGACATCGTGGTTCATCCGATGAGATCATCGAGGAGCATGTGGGAGCCAACATGGGTATCCAGATCCCGCTGTTGGTTATTGACCGGAGAGGCATCTCGGTCATGTCTGCATGTCTCCCGAACCGGTAGGGTCTACACACTTAAGGTTCGGTGACGCTAGGGTTGTAGAGATATGAGTATGTAGTAACCCGAAAGTTGTTCCGAGTCCCGAATGAGATCCCGGACGTCACGAGGAGTTCTGGAATGGTCCGGAGGTAAAGAATTATATATAGGAAGTGAAGTTTCGGCCATCGGGAAAGTTTCGGGGGTTACCGGTATTGTACCGGGACCACCGGAAGAGTCCCGGGGGTCCACCGGGTGGGGCCACCTATCCCGGAGGGCCCCATGGGCTGAAGTGGGAGGGGAACCAGCCCCTGGTGGGCTGGTGTGCCCCCCCCGTTGGGACCCCCTGCGCCTAGGGTTGGAAACCCTAGGGTGGGGGGCGCCTCCACTTCCCTTGGGGGGCAAGGCACCCCCTTGGCCGCCGCCCCCCTTGGAGATTCAATCTCCTAGGGCCGCCCCCCCTAGGGGCCCTATTTAAAGAGGGGGGAGGGAGGGAGCCGCACCCTTGCACTTGGCGCCTCCCTTCCCCCTTGCTACACCTCTCCCTCTCGCAGACGCTTGGCGAAGCCCTGCCGAGATCCCTGCTGCATCCACCACCACGCCGTCGTGCTGCTGGATCTTCATCAAACTCTCCTTCCCCCTTGCTGGATCAAGAAGGAGGAGACGTCTCCCTGATCGTACGTGTGTTGAACGTGGAGGTGCCGTCCGTTCGGCGCTAGGATCTCCAGTGATTTGGATCACGATGAGTACGACTCCCTCAACCCCGTTCTCTTGAACGCTTTCGCTCGATCTACAAGGGTATGTAGATGCACTACTCTCTCTCATTGCTAGATGAACTCATAGATTGATCTTGGTGAAACCGTAGAATTTTTTTATTTTCTGCAACGTTCCCCAACATTAAAAGGATTCAATTTTTCCACTAATGACTTACCTGGACTGCGTGAAGGCAATATGCACTACCTCTTTATAATCTCTTCTATCAAGAATGTGCAGAAGCATCCATGAACATAATATTGAACCCACGTTGGAATGTTGTGGCTCTTAGTTGCCATGGCCTTCCTTCTCCTCTCCCGAGCATGGCCTTAGTCCTTGGGTGGCTCGGCAGGCTTGGCATTCTTCCCTTGCCGTTGTGCTCGCCATTCTCAATCTGCCTTTTGCTTCATCAGGGCCACCTACCTCTCGGCATAATCCGTCTTGGAAAATTTGGCATCTGATTGTTTGTACTTCTTTACTTGAAAGACAGAATTGCTGCAGAGTTGTAAGTGTAAGTGGCACACAACACTGGTAATCTAACATATAAAGCCTCAAGAACTGCTAGCACTAGTAGAAAACAGGGCTACCGGTCGGCCCTGGCCAGCCCATTAGTCCCGGTTCTTCAAGAACCGGGACCAATGGGGGGGTATTAGACCTAGTTCGTGAGCCAATTGGGCCGGACGGGGCCTCGTGGGCATTGGTCCCGGTTCGTGTAGAACCATTTGTCCCGATTCGAGCCATGAACCAGGACCAATGGTCCTCGCTGCTGGCCCACAACCATTGGTCCCGGTTCGTGGCTTGAACCGGGACAGAAGGGGCGGCTTTAGTCCTGGTTCATGCCATGAACCGGGACAAATAACTTGCCTACATATACCCACCGCCGCGGCAGAGCACTCCACAGTGCTCTGTTTTTGTCAAGCCGGCGGGTGGAGGGCATTTGTGTGCTCTAGTTCACCTCCTATGCACATGAGGTGTTCGATGAAATGCCCGAGCCACACTAGTTAAGCTTTCTCCTCTCGAAACTCGACCTTCGAGCTCCATTTTCAATGAGATTTGCCTAGATTTAGCGGTCCGTCACGCCCCGTCCCCGCCGCATCTTCACTGCTGTCGATCGCCCTCGCCGATCTCGTCGCCGGCACCACCGTGGTGAGCCTCTTGTTCTTATCTTCTTTCTGAAAGAAAAAAATTCTGACTTCAGATAGATAGTTGTCTAATTTTCTTACTTTTATTATTCCTTGTTATTATATAGTGCGATGGTTTTGGTATCCGCCCCCGTCGGCCCTGTCCTGTCTATGATTCAGATGTGGTATATATTATCTTTTCATAACTATTTGGTTCATTAATTGTTTATGACAATTATGCTGACCAATGTGACATAGATGTTATTTATCTAGGAGGTTGTTGAACCGGAAATTCCAACCGACCCTATTGTCGAGAGGTTAAATTTAGTTGAAGAAGAAAACAATTACTTGAAGGAAAAAATAAGAAAAATTGAGTAGGAGAAGATGATATTGGAGTTGCATGTTGCGGATGTCGTCGATGATCACAAGATCAAGATGGATGCAATGCGGTTGAAGATTAAAAAGATTAGAAAATATGCCATTCATACCGAGGCTTGGTATCATTATGCAGTTGGATCAGTTGTTACCTTGGTTGCGGTTATGATCGCATTTGTTTTTGCATTGAAATGTTTTACATAATTTAAATGTATGGTTTAATTAGATGCTCTGGAGAGCTATATGTTGTTCAATGAGAACTATGTATGTACTTTGGTTTTAATGCTCTGAAGAACTATGTATGTACTTTGGTTTCAGAGTTCATTTCAAATGCTTTTCAACTTCATGGTCTTACATCTTTGAATGTTGCATTTTGAACACAAAAAAACAAGGGAGTTCGAATAAGTTCAAAAAATTGAAATCCTTTTGTAACAGACGAGTTTCCGTATGAAACCCTGATACTTTGAAAGAGATTGCCCGTTTTGTACACGAAGTGCATCCAGCTTTTGCCGTAAGCCTCTCTACCTTCTTGCACATGCTATGTGGGTGAAATGTTGATACCATGCCAACTTGGAACCTTTTCAGAGTTCATTTCAAATGCTTTTCAATTTCATGGTCTTATAACTCAAAATAATAAGTAAATGCATGAAAAATAACAAATGAAGTCAGAAAGGGTTGTAAATTGATGATGTGGCTTTGAATGGTGCATTTTGAACACAGAAAAACAAGGGGGTTCAAATAATTTCAAAAGAAATGAAATCCATTTGTAAAAGATGAGTTTCCGTATGAAACCGTGATACTTCGAAGGAGATTGTCTGTTTTGTACACGAAGTGCATCCAGTTTTTGCCGTAAGCCTCTCTACTTTCTTGCACATGCTATGTGGGTGAAATGATGATACCATGCCAACTTGGAACCTTTTCAGAGTTCATTTCAAATGCTTTTCAATTTCATGGTCTTATAGCTCAAAATAATCAGTGAATGCATGAAAAATAACAAATGAAGTCAGAAAGGGTTGTAAATTGATGATGTGGCTTTGAATGGTGCATTTTGAACACAGAAAAATAAGGGGATTCAAATAAGTTCAAAAGAAATGAAAACCCTTTGTAACAGACGAGTTTCCGTATGAAACCCTGATACTTCGAAGGAGATTGTCTGTTTTGTACACGAAGTGCATCCAGTTTTTGCCGTAAGCCTCTCTACTTTCTTGCACATGCTATGTGGGTGAAATGATGATACCATGCCAACTTGGAACCTTTTCAGAGTTCATTTCAAATGCTTTTCAATTTCATGGTCTTATAGCTCAAAATAATCAGTAAATGCATGAAAAATAACAAATGAAGTCAGAAACAAAACAAAATAAAATAAATAATTAATTTGAAACAAAATAATATAAACTTTAATAAAATAGATAAGTAGAAACAAAAAAACTTTAATAACATAAATAAAATTTATGAAACTAAAATTATCAAAGTATTTTTTGTTCAAAACTTTATAAGCAACTTCTAGTATTATTGAAACTAAAATTATATAAAATTGATGCAACTAAAATTATCAAAGTATTTTATGTTCAAAATCATTAAAAGCAAAAAGAATTTTCATAAAGAACTTTTTTTGTTAGAAACTTTAATAGCAAAAAGAATTATCATAAAATAAAATTAATAAGTAATTATAAACAAAACAAAATAAAATAAATAAGTATTTTGTTGTAAATAGAAACAAAACAGAATAAATAAAGCAAAAAAGAAAACAAAAAAATGGGAAAAAATAAAAAAAATTGCCACCAACTAGGCCACCACGACCTGAATACGACTAGAAACCCATCCATGGGCCAGGATTCAGGCCCGCAGTAGGCCCAGAAGGCCCATCAGGAAAAGCAGTAGCAAGTACGCCCGTAAGCCTGAAGTGGAGAGGAGCTCGAGAGGGGTGCGGCAGTGGGGCTTATAAACCACTGCGCGCCCTTCTCAACTAGCGAGGTGGGACTAAACTTTGGCCGCGACGCGGGCAACACACGTGCCTTTGGTCCCGGTTGGTGGCACCAACCGGGACTAAAGGGTGGGCATTGGTACCGGTTAGTGGCACCAACCGGTACCAATGCCCACCCTTTAGTCCCGGTTGGTGCCACCAACCGGGACCAAAGGCTGCCGCTTCCCGCCCTTTGGGCTGTTGAAAAGAGACCTTTGGTCACGGTTGGTGGCACCAACCGGGACTAAAGGGGAGCATTGGTACCGGTTGGTGCCACCAACCGGTACCAATGGCTTTGCTATATAAGCCAGCAATCATGAAAATTTCATCGGTTCTTCTATCCCTCCGACGCCGCCGCCAGGCTGCCCGAGCTCGTCGTGCCTCTGCCGCGCCCCCGACCACGCAACCGTTGCCCCGCCCTGACCAAGCCGCCGTCGCCCCTGCCCCCTGACCACGTCGCGCGCCCTCGCCGTGCCTCTGCCGCACTCCCGACCCGCCATGTCGACGTTGTCGCCGCCCTCTGCCCCGTCGACGCCATCGCCCCTGCCCCGACCACGCCGCCGTCGCCACCCTCTACACCGACGCCGGCGCCGTGCCTCTGCCCCTGCCCTGACTACGCCGCACCTCTCCTTGGTCAGGCCGGCGCCGCCCCCTGTCCTCTCCTCTGTTTTTTCACATATATATGATGTTTTTTTCTCCAGATTATATGTATATGTGTGAGTATATGTATGTGTCTATATCTAATTATATGTCCTTTTTTTAGATTTTTTGTTCATATATATGATGATTTGTTTTTTGCCTTTTTATAAAAATGTATATATGTATGTATGTTCTATGTGCATATAAAAGTTAGATTTTTAGTACATTTGGGTACATTTTAGGTTAGTTTTATCCATATATGTTCTCTGATTTAGTACATTTTAGGTTAGTTTCATTTTTAGAAAAGTTTTATATATTTAGGAAAAGAAGGAAGAGAAGGAAGAAGGAAGAAGAAGAAAAAGTTTTATATATGCATAAGTTACATTTTAGATTAGTATTATAGATCTAGCTAGGAAGATAAGGAAGAAGAAGAAAAAGAAGGAGAGGAAAAAGGAAAATAAGAAGAGGAGAGGAAAAAGTGGAGACATAAATAAGAACAGGAACAAAGAATAAAAAGAAGAGGAGAAGAAGAAAGGAATAGAGGAGAAAGAAGAAGAAAAATAGGAAAATCTCTTCTTCTCCTTTTTTTCTTTTTTTTTCTTCGATTGCTTCTCTTCTATTCCTTTCTTCTTCTCCTCTTTTTACTTCTTCTTTTGTCTTCTTATTTTTTATCGGGTATGTCATTGTCAATATACCCCCTCCCAAGAACTTCAACACGAGGGGGGGGGTACCGATATACCCCCTCCCCGATAACATTATTTTCCCATGTATATGTATGTCACGTCGTTGTCGATATAACCCCCTCCCGGATAACTTCGACATGAGGGGCGGTCGATATATATACCCCCTCTCGACCATGATAACTTATACCACGGGAGCACCCCCCTCGGCCCTCTCGCTCGACCAAAACTCTCGAGGACACCCAAACCCTAGAGAAAAAACGATGTTGGTCTCCTACCCCCTCCCGCCGCGCCCCTACCCGACAAACTCTCTCGAGGCCACCCAAATTTACCAAGTTAAAAGAGCATTGTCATCGAGGCCACCCCAAACCCTTGAAGCGTTGTGTCGAGGCCATCCCAAACCCTTGAAGCGTTGTCTAGGCTACCCCAAACCCTAGAGAAGCAGCGTCGAGGCCACTAACATGATTCCTTATTGTGATTAGCTAGCTAGTTCTACGTTTGCCACTAATATATATCCATCTGTACCATGTTTGAATAATAATTGACATGTTGTAAATATTTGTAGAAACTATGGAGCACTCCCGAGACAAAGCAACAGAAGAGATGTTGGGGGAGATAATCGCACAAGGAAGTGATGTCGTTGCGTCATTTCTCAACGACACCGATGGTCAGGAAGGACTGGGTGAAGAAGAGGGCTATGTTCATGATGGCTCCGGTGACCCATTAATGCCGGTACAAGAAGAGGGCTATGTTCATGATGGCTTTAGTGACCCAATGGAGGTACAAGAAGGAGACCGTGCTGACTACTCCGGTGACTGAACCGAGTCGGGCCAGATATATATATATATTAGTTAAGCCCATGCTGACTAGTTAATTGATGCATTCATTGTTTTCATATGTACACATATTTATTAATCGTCTTTCTTCTTTTTCTCTAGCCCTTCGGATCGAGCTCAACTTCGGTAAAGAAACGAGGCCCAAAGAAAAAGTTGCGCTCGGATGAAAGGTTTGAGATCACAGCAATCGCGCGCGATGGCAAGCCGATTGAACCCATCCGGACAAGGGATGCATTTTGTGCTCAGTGCGGGGTTCTTGTTAGGGACAAGATCCCGATCAGTATCCAGCAATGGTTAAATCCAAAGAAGGAAGACCCTGAAGTGCCGACGTCTTATGTCTCCGATATGCAGAAAGAAGATCTTTGGACAACGCTTAAGGCAAATTTCACCCTACCGCCAGAGGAGGATCCAGAGAAGCCAGTTAAAGAGGAATTGATCAAGTCTCATGCTCTTAAGAAGACGAAAGAACTATTCAGGAGGTGGAAGAATGAGCTGAAAACGTTTGTCGACAAAGAAGAGACACCAGAATTCACCGGCCGGTTTGAGAAGATCAGAGATCAATGGCATGCATTTGTGGCCCATAAGACATTGAAAAAGAGTAAGAAGATGTCAGCGAAAAACAAGATTAATGCTGCAAAGAAGAAGCATCACCATCGCACGGGGTCAGGTGGTTACCTCAAAGCCCGACCTTTGTGGGACAAGGCTGAGAATGACCTGAGGAACGAGAAGCAGATCACAGCAAATGACCTGCCGAAGCTTCCCCTGAAGCTACCCCGCCATCTTAGTGGAGAAGCAGCGTGGCTTCCACCGAGCAGACTCAGCAGCTGGAGCCTGTCTTCACGGGCTACCCCATGGATGCTATCGCAGAGTCTCAACATTGCCACCTTATGACGCGATGGATGACATTGAAAGTCAAGGCGGCTGTTAGCTCTGTTATACGTAACAAACCTGGCTCAACCTACCACAACCAGCCGATTCCAGAAGGATATCCTAGGGTGATGGTGGATCAAATAACGGACGGATTTGAGGACCTTGAGCTTGACCACCCTACGGGTGAAGGGGAGATTCGGCTGGGTTCTTCTCTGAAGACTCCATGCCTATGGTGGAAGAAGCTCATCAACCTTCCGAACTGGACGCCTCCGCCTCCTCCTCCTCATCCGGCGAGTCAGGGCACTCCGCCTCCTCCTCCACCTCCTCCGGCGAGTGATCAGGGCACTCAGCCTCCTTCTCCGGCGCGTGGCGGCACTCCGCCTCCTTCTCCGCCTGCGCCAACGCGCCCGAGCAGCCAGCTGCCTCCTCCTTCTCGGCCTCGCCAGCAAGGGCAGAAGAGACCCACCGCCGCCCCGGCTGCTCCGTGATACGTCTCCAACATATCTATGATTTTTGATTGTTCCATGCTATTATATTACCCCTTTTGGATGTTTATGGGCTTTATTTTACACATTTATATCATTTTTGGGACTAACCTACTAACCGAAGGCCCAGCCCGTATTGCTGTTTTTTTGCCTATTTCAGTATTTCGAAGAAAAGGAATATCAAACGGAGTCCAAACGGAATGAAACCTTCGGGACCGTGATTTTTGGAACGAACCTGATCCAGAGGACTTGGAGTGCAAGTCAAGAAGCAGCCGAGGCTCCCATGAGATAGGAGCCCCCCCCCTGTAGGGCGCGCCCCCTGTCTCGTGGGCCCCTCGGGCGTCCACCGACGTACTTCTTCCTCCTATATAAGCCTACGTACCTCAAAAACATCCAGGGCAGGACGAAACACAATTTCCACCACCGTAACCTTATGTATCCGCGAGATCCCATCTTGGAGCCTTCGCCGGCACTCTGCCGGAGGGGGAATCGACCATGGAGGGCTTCTACATCAACACCCTTGCCTCTCCGATGAGTTGTGAGTAGTTTACCACAGACCTACGGGTCCATAGTTATTAGCTAGATGGCTTCTTCTCTCTTTTTGGATCTCAATACAATGTTCTCCCCCTCTCTTGTGGAGAAATATTCGATGTAATCTCTTTTTGCGGTGTGTTTGTCGAGATCCGATGAATTGTGGGTTTATGATCAGATTTATCTATGGATAATAATTGAATCTTCTCTGAATTCTTTATATGATTGAGTTATCTTTGCAAGTCTCTTCGAATTATCGGTTTGGTTTGGCCTACTAGATTGATCTTTCTTGCCATGTGAGAAGTGCTTAGCTTTGGGTTCAATCTTGCGGTGTTCTTACCCAGTGACAGAAAGGGTTGCAAGACACGTATTGTATTGTTGCCATCGAGGATAAAAAGATGGGGTTTATATCATATTGCTTGAGTTTATCCCTCTACATCATGTCATCTTGCTTAATGCGTTACTCTGTTCTTATGAACTTAATACTCTAGATGCATGCTGGATAGCGGTCGATGTGTGGAGTAATAGTAGTAGATGCAGGCAGGAGTTGGTCTACTTGTTATGGACGTGATGCCTATATATATGATCATGCCTAGATAACGTCATAATTATTCGCTTTTCTATCAATTGCTCGACAGTAATTTGTTCACCCACCGTAATACTTATGCTCTCGAGAGAAGCCTCTAGTGAAACCTATGGCCCCCGGGTCTATCTTTTATCATATTTGCTTTCAATCTACTTTTATTTGCATCTTTATTTTCTGCATCTATATTATAAAATACCAAATATATATTTATCTTATCATACTATCTCTATCAGATCTCACTTTCGCAAGTGGCCGTGAAGGGATTGACAACCCCTTTGTCGTGTTGGTTGCGAGTTCTTTGTTTGTTTGTGTAGGTTCGTGGGACTTGTTGAGGAGCCTCCTACTGGATTGATACCTTGGTTCTCAAAAACTGAGGGAAATACTTACGCTACTATTGCTGCATCACCCTCTCCTCTTCAAGGAAAACCAACGCAAGCTCAAGACGTAGCACTCCGGCGAGTCGTAGTCCTTCTCCGCCGCCTTGTAAGCAAGCACGAAAGAAGACAGCCGCAGCCACTTCGTCTGCTCCGGTGTCTAGCAGTACAGCCAGAGGCGGGAGGCAATACAGATACGATCCATCTCTCAAGGCTCTAGAGAAGTTACCGTACGAGAGGACCGAGGAGGAAAACGTGAAGATCGTGCAGACCAAAGTGAAGGACTTCTTTGAAGGGCTGAAAGCAAAGAGACATCCACCTCCGGAGGAGAAGGTAGATGCAATGAAAGCAAAGCGCACTATCGATGCCCTGAGGAAACCACCAAAGTCTTCGCCGAAAACCAACTATGAGCGCATTACTGAAAAGGCATATCTCCAAGCGGAGAGCTCGGGAAGTACTGTCAGTGATCAAAGGTTAAAAGAACGAGCAGCTGGGAAAAAAATTGCCCAGCTCGGCGAACAAGCAAAGCAATCGTGCCCCCCGCTCAATGTGTCTAGCGACATCGCCGCTAATGCTCCGGGAACGGTGCCCGGTTATAGCAATCTTAGAGATTACCTGCCTAATGATGTACATTTTTATTTCTTGGAGGTGGACGAACACAGATACGAGTACGGGAAGCCTCTCGTCAAAGCTGAAAAATCTCTAACAACGATGATGCGAAGATTCCATAATTGGTACATGAAAACCTGCAGAGAGTCTGGGGGACGAATACTTTGTATCTCAGAATTAAAGAGGAGCACGACCTCGTTGGAACTGATCTGTTGCCTGTTCCATTTGAGGAGTTCTTCAAGTTCTTCAATCAAAAGGCCCTCGATAAATTAACGGTCTTTTGCTACTGTCTGTAAGTACTATTTCTGTCATTAAGTCTCTATATATAGCTCGGCTCTTTCATTACATGTATTTATAATTAATTATCCTCACTATATTATGCAGATTGAAGATCGTCGAGTGCAAAAAACAAGAAATGTATGATATTGGGTTCATTAACACAAATATCATAGATGAATTTCAGGTTAAAAAGAACGCCGAAGAGGCCGAGGCCAACTTGCTACAATCATTGATCAAAAGTCAAAACAAAGATTTAATACTCTTTCCTTACAACTTCGAGTGAGTGTTACTGTCGTGTGCATATTCGGTTTCCCTTATTACTCGAGCGAGGTTATAATAATGTAATTGATGAGTTATGCATGCGTGCGCAGCTTCCACTATGTTCTTATGGAGATTAAGCTTGAGCGGGGACTAGTAACCGTCTTAGACTCGAGACAAAAAGATCCCGAAACCTATGCAGACATGACTAAATTGCTCAACAAGTAAGTTCGATCGATCATTATCGCACATTATTGGCAACTTTTTGTTCATTTCCTGATATCTCAAGTAATAATAATTATTTTCTTTGTCTTGCAGGGTTTGGAAACAGTTCACCGCAGAAGCTCCGGGACTACCGAAGGAGCTGCGATATACATACCCAAAAGTAAGTACTACTAGCTAGCTAGTTGCGCGCATCTCCCGTTGATTCTATAGCTATACTTTCATCAATGCCATTTATAATGCTTCATTATCATTTTGATTGACCTCTATTTCTCGTAAAGTGCTTGTGGCAGGAACAAGGGAATGATTTCTATGGATACTACGTGTGCGAGTTCATCTACAACGCGACTTTGAAAAATAAGCGGGGCTACTCTAAAAGACAATATGAAGTGCGTAAGCAATAATATTCACAATTTCATTTTATTACACCATCATTTCTGTTGAGTTTCATTCATATATGTATTAACCCCCTTCTTCAAATTAGACGTGGCAGATGCGGAATGAACTCCTACCACAAGATCGCATGAAAGCAATTCAAGAGGAATTGGCGGGATTCTTTCTTGACCACGTCATCAATAAAGCCGGAGAATACCATGTGGAAGTTGATTTCAAATGCTAGGGGATTGTAAGAGATCTTACATATTGTATATGTATGTAGCCAGTAGCGGCGAATAGATAATACGAAAACTTGTTCTTCGACCAATCTCTCGGAGAAGGAGAGGTCGATCGATCACTTCTCTCGGTATGCATGACGAACCCCTGTACTTAATGGTTTCCTTCATTTTCTTACTAGCTAGCGTGTCGAGGGCCTCTCTATGTACAGTACGTAGCGTCGACCAAGCACGAACATAAGAGAGGACACTTCTCTCTATTAATTAGCTAGCTAACACAACATATGAAACACCTAAATTAACCCCCCAACCCCCCCCCCCCTTCAAAAAAAACAAAACCCCCAGCCCCTGAAATGCTAACGCGTGGATGCCTTTTGGTCCCGGTTGGTGCCACCAACCGGGACCAAAGGCCCTCCTGCCTGGGCTCGGTGCACCGGCCACGTGGAGGCCCATCTGTCCTGGTTCGTGTTAGAACCGGGACTAAAGGTCTAGGGCATTAGTAACGACCCTTCAGTCCCCGTTCAAGAACCGGGACAAAAGGCCCTAACCAACCGGGACTAGTGGCGGTTTTTCTACTAGTGTAGGCACAACCGATGCCTCGAGAGCACGGCACCACGCGAGGCGAAAAAGACCACCGCATCGCGCCCGCGAGTGGGGGGCGTAGCGCACCACCTGAGCGAAAAAACCACCGCACCACGCTCGACGTGCAGGCCCCACACCCGTCCGCTTTCTCCTCCAGCGAATCGATCGGGCAGCGAGCGATAGTCAAAGAGAAACGCTCCCCACGCGCACGAACCCTAGCCGCCGCTCTCCTCTAACACGACCCCCAACCACCACCGCTCCTCTCTCCTCTGCCTCGACTCCAATCCATCCAACCCAAACTCTGGCGGCCTCCTCTCCCTCCAGCGCTGCCGCTCCACCCTCACCTTCCTTCCTCTCTAAAGGAAGGGAAGGGAAGTGAAGGGGAGGGGAGGCCCCAGATCGAGCGGAGCGACGCCCAGATCCGCAGCGGCACCGGCACCAGCGCACCGTCGTCCACCTGGTCCTCGAGGAAGTCCATGGATGGGGGCAGAACCCTAGCCCCACACCCATCCATCACGGCGGTGGCCTTCTCTTGGTGGGGTGGGGAGCGAAGTTTTCTGATGTGGTGGCCATCGACGCCTGCGACGGGCTGCAGCACCTTGGCTTCAAAGGTACACACGCCCTCCATCCTCCTCCCCTCCCCTCCCCTCTTCTTCTTCTGGATGACCCCTACGGTTGGGTGGTTTTTGCAGGTAGGCCATCACAATGGAAACAAAAGGATGAGCACCATGGCGGGCGGGCAGCTGCAGGCCATTGCCATCGCCATGTCCCCTAGATTGACAAGCAGACAGCCGGATCCAAGACCAAGCACCCCTGTGGGCTTCCTGCTCAGGCTCCTCAATGCCACGACGGCTGCGGGATCCACGACCATGGCTGCGCGAGCACCCAGATGCAGGTGATACGTCTCCAACGTATCTACTTTTCCAAACACTTTTGCCCTTGTTTTGGACTCTAACTTGCATGATTTGAATGAAACTAACCCGGACTGACGCTGTTTTCAGCAGAACTGCCATGATATTGTTTTATGTGTAGAAAAGAAAAGTTCTCGGAATATCCTGGAAATCCACGGAGGCACTTTTCAGATTTAATAAGACTTTTTGGCGAAAGAATCAAGGTCATGGGGCCCACGGGCTGTCCATGAGACAGGGGGCGCGCCCCCCTAGGGGGGGGCGCCCTCCTATCTCGTGGGCCCCCTGGACCTCCTCCGACCTCAACTCCAACTCCATTTATACCGTCTCGGGGAGAAAAAAATCAAGGAGAAAGTTTCATCGCGTTTCACGACACGGAGCCGCTGCCAAGCCCTAATCTCTCTCGGGAGGGCTAATCTGGAGTCCGTTCGGGGCTTCGGAGAGGGGGATTCGTCGCCGTCGTCATCATCAACCATCCTCCATCACCAATTTCATGATGCTCACCGCCGTGCGTGAGTAATTCCATCGTAGGCTTGCTGGATGGTGATGGGTTGGATGAGATTTACCATGTAATCAAGTTAGTTTTGTTAGGGTTTGATCCCTAGTATCCACTATGTTCTGAGATTGATGTTGCTATGACTTTGCTATGCTTAATGCTTGTTACTAGGGCCCGAGTGCCATGATTTCAGATCTGAACCTATTATGTTTTGATGAATATATGTGTGTTCTTGATCCTATCTTGCAAGTCTATAGTCACCTATTATGTGTTATGATCCGACAACCCCGAAGTGACAATAATCGGGATACTTCTCGGTGATGACCGTAGTTTGAGGAGTTCATGTATTCACTTTGTGTTAATGCTTTGGTCTGGTTCTCTATTAAAAGGAGGCCTTAATATCCCTTAGTTTCCACTAGGACCCCGTTGCCACGGGAGGGTAGGATAAAAGATGTCATGCAAGTTCTTTTCCATAAGCATGTGTGACTATTTACGGAATACATGCCTATATTACATTGATGAATTGGAGCTAGTTCTATATCACCCTATGTTATAACTATAGCATGAGGAATCGCATCCGGCATAATTATCTATCACTGATCCATTGCCTACGAGCTTTTCACATATTGTTCTTTGCTTAGTTACCTTTCCGTTGCTACTGTTACAACTACTACAAAAACCCAAAAACATTTACCTTTTCTGTTGCTACTGTCACCATTACTATCATACCACTCTTGCTACTAAATACTTTGCTGCGGATACTAAGTTATCCAGGTGTGGTTGAATTGACAACTCAACTGCTAATACTCAAGAATATTCTTTGGCTCCCCTTGTGTCGAATCAATAAATTTGGGTTGTACTTCACACTCGAAAGCTGTTGCGATCCCCTACACTTGTGGGTTATCAAGACCAATTTCTGGCGCCGTTGCCGGGGAGCATAGCTCTATTCTCTGAGTCACTTGGGATTTATATCTGTTGATCACTATGAAGAACTTGAAAGACGCTAAGACCAAGATTTTGCCCTCAACTACGAGGGGAGGTAAGGAACTGCCATCTAGCTCTGCACTAGATTCTCCTTCCGTTATGAGTAGGCTTGCGACACCTAAACCTGCTACTGCTATGAATTTTGATATGTCGCATGTTATTGATGATGCCACTTCTGCTATGCATGATGAAACTACTTCTGTGCGTGATACTACTTTGCCATTAGGTGAATTTCTTGATGAACAACTTGCTAGAGTTAGGGGGAATGAAAATATTGAAGATGCTATTGATGATAGTGATGATGAACGTTCCCCCAATGATTATGTTTTACCTGTTGTTCCTAAGGGTTATGTTATGAATGAAAAAGCTGCTATGGAAATTCTTGCTTGCAATGATAGATCTGATCTTAAGAAATTATTAGCTAAATGGAAGCAACAGTCTCTTAATGCTAGAATGAAACCCGATCCTACTTTTGCTATTTCACCTATCTGTGTTACTGATAAGGATTATGAATTCTCTGTTGATCCTGATATTATTACTTTAGTTGAATCTGATCCTTTTTATGGCCTTGAATCTGAAACTGTTGTGGCACATCTTACCAAGTTGAATGATATAGGCACCCTATTTACTCATGATGAGAACTCTCGCTATTTATATATCCTTAAGATATTTCCGTTCTCATTAAAGGGTGATGCTAAGACTTGGTATAATTATTTTGCTCCTGGTTGTGTGCGTAGTCCCCAGGATATGATTTATTACTTCTCTGCTAAATATTTCCCTGCTCATAAGAAACAAGCTGCCTTGCAGGAAATATATAATTTTGTGCAAATCAACGAAGAGAGTCTCCCACAAGCTTGGGGGAGGCTTCTCCGGTTGCTTTATGCTTTGCCTGATCATCATCTTAAGAAAAATGAAATACTTGATATCTTTTATAATGGACTAACCGATGCTTCCAAGGACCACTTGGATAGTTGTGCTGGTTGTGTTTTCAGGGAAAGAATAGTCGACGAAGCTGAAATACTATTGAATAATATGTTGACTAATGAAAATAATTGGACTCTTCCCGAGCCAGTTCCTGAAGTAATTCCTGAACCAATTGAGCCAACTCCCGAGCCTATTCCTAAACCCACTCCGAAGAAGAGAGGTGTTTTATTTCTCAGTCCTGAAGATATGCAAGAGGCAAAGAAATCAATGAAAGAAAAAGGTATTAAAGCTGAAGATGTTAAGAATTTACCTCCTATTGAAGAAATACATGGTCTTAATATACCGCCTGAAGAACTACATTATCTTGATAACCCGACACAGGTAGTGAAGGTAAATTCTCTCTATAGATACGATAAATTTGAAATACCCTCTACTAAATTTCATAGCTCGTGCTTAGATGAATTTGATGACTTTATGGCTAGACAAGAAAGTTTTAATGCTTATGTTGGTAGAGAGTTAAAGAATAATGCTTTCGAGATAGGACGCGTAGGTGATAGTCTGGCTAGAGTAAAGATGAACTTCACCGCGTTAGCAAATATGCTTCTATGGTTGCTACTCAAGCTGAGCAAGTAGTCAAAGCTCAAAATGATTTGCTTGATGAATTGAATAATAAAAATGACTTTGTTGTTAGAGTGGCTACTAGAACTGGTAGAATGACTCAGGAACCTTTGTATCCTGAAGGCCACCCTAAAAGAATTGAACAAGATTCTCAGAATAATAATCTAGATGTTCCTAGTTCTTCTAAGAAGAAGAAAAAGAAGAATGATAGGACTTTGCAAACTTCTAGTGAACCTATTGCAGACACACCTGAGAATCCCAATGATATTTCTATTTCTGATGCTGAAATACAATCAGGTGATGAACATGAACCTAATGATAATGTTAATGATAATGTGCATGTTGATGCTCAACCTAGCAAAGACAATGATGTAGAGATTGAACCTGCTGTTGATCTTGATAACCCACAATCAAAGAATCAATGTTATGATAAGAGAGATTTTGTTGCTAGGAAGCACGGTAAAGAAAGAGAACAATGGGTTCAGAAACCCATGCCCTTTCCTCCTAAACCATCCAAGTCAAAGGATGATGAGGATTTTGAGCATGTTGCTGAAATGATTAGACCTATTTTCTTACGTATGCGCTTAACTGATATGCTTAAAGCAAATACTTATGCTAAATATATGAAGGATATCATCACAAATAAAAGAAAGATACCGGAAGCTGAAATTTCCACCATGCTTGCTAATTACAGTTTTAAGGTTGGAATACCAAAGAAACTTGGAGATCCGGGTGTACCAACTATACCATGCTCTATCAAAAGAAATTATGTTAGAACTGCTTTATGTGATCTTGGAGCCGGTGTTAGTGTTATGCCTCTCTCTTTATATCGCAGACTTGAATTGAATAAGTTGACACCTACTGAAATATCTTTGCAAATGGCTGATAAATCAACTGTTATACCTGTTGGTATTTGTGAGGATGTGCCTGTTGTGGTTGCAAATGTCACTATTTTAACGGACTTTGTTATTCTTGATATTCCCGAGGACGATAGTATGTATATTATCCTTGGTAGACCTTTTCTTAATACTGCAGGGGCTGTTATTGATTGCAACAAAGGCAATGTCACTTTTCATATTAATGGTAATGAGCATATGGTACACTTTCTGAGGAAACAATCTCAAGTTCATAGCATCAATTCTATTCAAAAAGTTCCAACTATCATTTTTGGAGGTTTTGAATTTCCTCTCCCTACTGTCAAGAAAAAGTATGATATTCTTATTGTTGGGGATTTTCATATCCCCGTTGAGGTAACTTAGTGTTATTCGAAATTTCTCCGGTTCCGTGTTATTCGGAATGAGTTTGTTAACAAGACTTGATCAACCTTGTTAGTGGTTTCATTTTGATGATCACGATATGGATGAAACTAGAAGGCACAACCTTCTGTACCCTCCTTTTACTTTCTGTTATTTAGAATAAATAAACAAAAAATAGTATTATCTGTCTGTTTTCTGATTTATCCGTGCAATAAAAAAATAGTCCGAAAATAAAAGTGCTCCAAATGCCCTGCAAATTTAGTATGATTTTTCTGGAATATTTGAGGATTTTAGGCACTGAAAACACTGCAGGAGGGCCAAGCACCAGGCCACGAGAGAGGAGGGCAAGCCCCCCTGTAGGGCGCGCCCCCCTGTCTCGTGGGCCCCTGGTGACTCCCCTCCACTTATGCCAGCACCCACACACTTCATCTTCTACCCAAAAAATCCCCTTCCAGCTCAAGCCCGAGTTCTAGCTCGTTTTGCTGCAATTTTTGATCTCTTAGCTCAAAGCTCCATTTGCAAAACTGCTGAAAGGATCAATATAGTTGACTAGAGGGGGGTGAATAGGCAACTAACAATTTTTTAAGCTT
This sequence comes from Triticum aestivum, assembly GCF_018294505.1. Lineage (NCBI taxonomy): Eukaryota > Viridiplantae > Streptophyta > Magnoliopsida > Poales > Poaceae > Triticum > Triticum aestivum. Next base: position 621,333,536 of record NC_057801.1, read on the forward strand.
TTCTTTACCAAATTAAACTTTGCAACAAAATAGGTTGTCTAGATATGCAACTATGTGAGCAACCTATATGATGTAATAACAACTAGCACATAAGCAAGCAAGGGATACAACACAAGTAAGCTTGCAAAAGTAAAGGCACGAAATAACCAAGAGTGGAGCTGGTGGAGACGAGGATGTGTTACCGAAGTTCCTTCCTTTTAAAGGGAAGTACGTCTCTGTTAGAGCGGTGTGGAGGCACAATGCTCCCCAAGAAGCCACTGGGGCCACCGTATTCTCCTCACGCCCTCACACAATGCGAGATGCCGTGAATCCACTATTGTTGCCCTTGAAGGCGGCGCCTGAACCTTTACAAACAAGGTTGGGGCAATCTCCACAACTTAATTGGAGGCTCCGAACGACACCACGAAGCTTCACCACAATGGACTATGGCTCTGAGGTGACCTCAACCGTCTAGGGTGCTCAAACACCCAAGAGTAACAAGATCCACTAGGGATTAGTGGGGGGAATCAAATTTCTCTTGGTGGAAGTGTAGATCGGGTCCTTCTCAACCAATCCCGAGCAAATCAACAAGTTTGATTGGCTAGGGAGAGAGATCGGGCGAAAATGGAGCTTGAAGCAACAATGGAGCTTTTGGGGGAAGAGGTAAGTCAACTTTGGGGAAGAAGACACCTTTATATAGTGGGGGAAACAATCCAACCGTTACCCCCCCAAGCAGCCACGCACAGAGCGGTACTACCGCTTGGGCAGGGCGGTACTACCGCTGAACAAGCGGTACTACCGTTCGCTCCCAGCGGTACTGCCGCACTCACAAGGGTTGCAGGGTCCTGGACCCAGAGCGGTACTACCGCGGAAGTACGGGCGGTACTACCGCTTGGAGCGGTACTATCGCGGAAGTACGGGCGGTACTACCGCTTGGAGCGGTACTACCGGCACTACTGCTGCTACTAGTACCGTAAAACCCGACACGAAAAGCAGCGGTCTCGAGTGGAGGCGGTAGTAGCCCGGAACCACTGCGGTACTACGGCCGGAGACCGCAAGTGGTACTACCGCTTGACGTGCTTCGGCGGTACTACCGCTGAGGACCGCGGTACTACCGCTGGGACAGGACAAGGCAGGCAAGGAGAGGAAAGATAGCTCCAATGAAGCGGAAAGGAACATCGGGAGTGATAAGGATGTGTACGTGTTGATTCCACCCTAGCCTTACCAAAGCGGATCCCCTCTTAATAGTACAGTGACTCCTACGAAACTAGTCCACCAATAGAGAAACAAAGGAGCTACACCGTCTTGAATAAAACACCGGGGGGAGGTAATCGTCTCGTGCCAAAGGATGAATCTCTGAAAAAACTCAACGCACACGATTAGTCCGCAAAAACATTGTCATCAATCACCAAAACACCTTGTGGATAAATATGCCTTTACAATCTCCCCCTTTTTGGTGGACTGATGACAATACGAGATTTGCACAGGAAGAAAGCGCAAACCCCACAACTCACAAATGTAGATGAGCTCCCCCTAGATGTGTGCTTATCTAGATAGGTGCTTTGGACTGCATGACACACATACTAGGATCAACGCTCCCCCTACATTTTGGAGACCAACAACCTAAGCAATATATATGAGAGCAAAGAGTATATAACAAGATAAGCATGCAACTCAGAAGCTAGGCAGACATAGATAAAGATAATCTAGAGATAAGGTAGCATATGTCTCACACCATATGTCTGGAACTTAGGTCTCACTGACACAAAACCAAACAAAGCAAACATCGAGAAAGCACACCACAAAGAAGACACACTCGTGAAACAGACAATGACGACACAAATCCCTAAACTCTCTCCCCCTTTGGCATCGAGACACCAAAAAGAGAGGAAGTGTTGCTACGGCTCCAGGTGATAGCAAGGTCGCGAACATCAGATCTCAGCGTGATCGTCTTCGCCATCGTTGTCGGTCGGGAACTGCTCGGCATCAGAATCTGTCCACGGGCAATGCTGCTGAACCCAGTCCTCCTCCTAAGTAAGCTGGTCCTCAGATGCACTGAGAACGATAGCACCCATCTGATGCATGAGCTCCTTGTGACGACCACTGGCCTTCTTCTCAGCAACACGAGTCATGTACTGGCCATGAGACTCCATGCAGAACAGCTTCTTTACCTTGAGCTTGAGCTTCTTTGCCCAAGAGGGCTCAGCCCCAGAAGGCTCATAGTCATCATCATCCTCGGCCTCAGCCTCCTCCTCGGTCTCCATAGCAGCAGCAGACGATGCACCCCTAGACTTAGGGACCTAAGTGCCCCAGTTGTCCTTCTTCCTCAGACGCTTGACCTCATGAGACACCAAATCTCCAGTCTCTAGCATAACCTTGGGATAGACACGATCCCATGCCTTCTCAATAAGCATCATGATGAAAGGACCATAGATTGGGCACTTACGCTCAGAAATGGCAGAGAGGAGTTCAGACCACATAACATGAGAGATGTCCAGGGACTCGCTAGTGTTTTCTTCCTTCTCACGCTGGCAGAAGAGAAGCATGTCCACGAGATAAGAATGAACCATATCCAGATTCCCTATGCGAGGGAACAGAGTCTCATGGAAGACACGGTGAAGAATATCCAGAAAGGCAGGCAGCTCATAAGTTTTCTTCTTAGTCTCAGAGTTGATCTTCAGCGTGCAATAGGGCCAGAGAGCTTGCTTGTGAGTGGAGGTTGTGTTGCGGTGAGGGCGAAAGCCGACAGGAGATGCAAGCCCGCGATCTTCCACCCCAAGCAACTCCATGAATGCCTTCCACTTGACAGAAAGCAACTTGCCATTGGTCATCCAAGTCAGTGTCCTGTCCTCATCAGTCCTGAGATGAACCGTGGCATAGAATTGGGCCACAATATCAGGATCATAATCTTTGTTGAATTGGATGATACCGAGAATGTTTAGTTGAGTGCACATTTGAAGAGCTTCACCAAAGTACTCAGGATCCTTCTCCATATAGTCGGTGTCGATGGAGCGCACATTGACATAGAGGTTCTTCTTGGCCTTGAGCACATCAAAGAAAATGGCAAACTGAAACCTGTTCCAGAACGGACGGTTGACCAAAGTAGGATCTTGGTCTGCCTCATAGGGGTTGCAGCGACGCCTTGCCCAGAACTCCTTGGCTTGCATCTCCAGCACGGTTTTGCCAGTTTGCTTCGCCTTGACAGCAGACTTCTTCTTGATTTGAGGTGGAGGTGGAGCACTTGAGGAACCTCCTGCAGACTTAGTAGTGCGGTAACGCTTCGACGTGGCACGACCGGGGTTGACACGGCAAGCCTGATGCTCAGGATGTTCATCACCTGGAACCACACACAAGAACATGCAGAACAACTAGAAAGAAAGAGCATAAGCCACAAAACACAACAAAAGGATCACTGATCGGTAAGAGTACAGTGGAACTGGGTAGCAAGCGGTAGTACCGCGACCTGTAAGCGGTAGTACCGCTCCAAGCGGTAGTACCGCTCCAGGAGAGCGGTAGTACCGCTCGAGACGGGGAAACAACGGTTTCCCACTGCCGTGGTCAGATCCGGCACTACCGTCCTACCAAATTCAAAAATACTTCTACCAACCACTAATCCAAACTGCCTAGATGCCTTCTCCATCCTACTCAAGCCTAGATTTGGCAAAAAATCTAGAGATGCAACCACTATTGCCCCTAAGATGCTAGATTGGAAATCTAGACAAGAAGAGAGAGGGAACGGGGGCAATACCGGCATCCATGGCAAGAGGACGAGGTGGGGATCGATTCCACCGAAGGGAATGGAGAGGGACGCCCCGGAGAAGGAGATCCGCCGGAGCCCTTCCGCGGCGACCGGTTGCTGGAGAGACGAAATGGAGCGAGGAGGCGAGCGAATGGGTATGGGGGACAAGAAAAACTCCCCCTGCCCCCGATATAACCCCCTGCCCCCCACCTCGCAGCGGTAGTACCGCGCTGGTGGGCGGTACTACCACTTATAAGCGGTAGTACCATGCACCACCAGGGTAGTACCGCCCAGTAACCAACAGGCCTCTAGACAGACGGCTAATGCTCAAAAAGAAGCGAAAAAAAAGGCACGAAGTAAGGAAAGACCAACACGGGAGAAAACACGCTAGCAAGGGGCCAAAACACACCTCTTCAAAAGAGGGCGGTGGCCGAGGCCACCTATGTTTGAGTCAAGAGGTATGGCGTCGCAAAGATTTTAACCTTGGACCCATGACCAAACTCGTCCTTGAAGCACAAGTACCATAAAAAATGGTTAATGTGAAAGACTAGATCAATTTATGCATAATGGGGGGAGGGAGAGTTCATTGAGAGAACAACAGTCCCCCTATGTCCATGCCTACACCTAAACTAGACAACAAGTTGAGTGCGGTGGGGTGTGCAAGGGTTCAAGTCACATTGCTCGAATCAATGATATTTAGCTCATGCCTTAACTCGCGAAATCTTGCTTCATCCAAGGGCTTCGTGAAATATCTGCAAGGTTATCATGCGTGTTGACATACTTGAGCTCAATCTCCCCTCGCCTAATGTGATCCTGGATGAAGTGATACCGAATCTCAATATGCTTCGTCTTGAAATGTTGCACCGGGTTGAGAGAAATCTTGATGGCACTTTCATTGTCACACCAAAGAGGCACTTTGTCACAAATGACACCGTATTCCTTTAAAGTTTGCCTCATCCATAAGAGTTGTGCACAACAACTACCAGCCGCCACATATTCCGCTTCGGTGGACGAGAGAGACACACAACTTTGCTTCTTGGAAGACCAACTCACCAAAGAGCAACCAAGAAATTGGCACCCTCCGGAAGTGGACTTCCTATCCACCTTGTCTCCCGCCCAATCGGAATCCGTAAATCCTTCGAGCTTGAAGTTTGCTCCTCTTGGGTACCATAGGCCAAAGTTTGGGGTATGAGCCAAATATCGAAAGATTCGCTTGACCGCCACAAAGTGGCTTTCCTTTGGTGCGGCTTGAAACCGAGCACACATTCCCACACTCAACATGATATCCGGTCTAGATGCACAAAGGTAAAGCAAGGATCCAATCATAGAGCGATATACCTTTTGGTCCACCGCTTTACCATTGGGATCAAAGTCAAGTTGGCACTTGGTAGGCATTGGAGTAGTAGCTGGCTTGACATCATTTAGCTTGAATCTCTTAAGCATGTCTTGAGTGTATTTGGCTTGGTTGATGAAGGTACCTTCTCTTCTTTGTTTGATATCAAAACCAAGGAAGAACTTCAACTCTCCCATCGAAGACATCTTGAACTTAGAGGTCATGAGAGCGGCAAATTCTTCATTGAAAGCTTTGTGAGGGGAACCAAAGATAATGTCATCAACATATAGTTGGCACACAAACAACTCCCCTTTGACCTTCTTAGTAAAAAGAGTGGGAACAATTTTCCCAACTTCAAATCCACGATCTTGTAACAACTCAGTAAGGTGGTCATACCACGCACGTGGGGCTTGTTTAAGGCCATAGAGTGCCTTATCGAGTTGATACACATGATCTGGGAAGTAAGGATCCTCGAACCCGGGGGGTTACTTGACATAAACCAATTCATTAATAGGTCCATTAAGAAAAGCACTTTTCACATCCATTTGTTGTAACTTAAAGTTGTGATGGGAAGCATAAGCAATCAACAAACGAATGGATTCAAGGCGAGCAACGGGAGCAAAGGTTTCACCGTAGTCGATACCCTCGACTTGGGAGTAGCCTTGTGCTACCAATCTTGCCTTGTTGCGAATGATGTTCCCGTGAGCGTCTTGCTTGTTCTTGAAAATCCACTTGGTTCCAATGACATTATGGTTCCCCGACAGTCGTGGCACCAATCTCCACACCTTGTTGTACTCGAAGTTGTTGAGTTCTTAATGCATGGCATTGAGCCAATCCGAATCTTTGAGCGCCTCATAGACCTTTTGGGGTTCAACACAAGAGACAAACGCGTGATGTTCACAATAGTTTGCTAATTGTCTACGAGTGCTTACCCCCTTTCTTAGACTTCCAACCACATTCTCCATGAGATGGCCTTTGGTGGTGAGCTTGGAAGCAATCTTTTCGGCACGACGCTCTAATTCCTCCTTGGATGTGGAAGGAGGAGGATCAACTTGATTATCTTGAGCGCGTCTTGAGCTTGTTCGAGATCTTGAGCTTGCTCTTGATCGTGAACTTGCTCGAGGGGGAGAACTTGACCTTGGGCATCATTTGGTGGTTCACCACCATCTTTATGTTGATCTTGCCCTTGGTCTTGTTCATGAGGTTGAGGGCCTTCACTTTGTTCTTCGAAAGCGTGTGGGTCTTGGGGAGGTGATGGCTCCACTTGAGTGGAGCATTGTCCTTCTCCTTCGGACACAAGGGGTTCCTCAATGGGTAGAATATGACCAATACCCATTCTTCTTATGGCTTGGGGAGGAATTTCATCACCTACATCACAAGTACCACTTTGCTCCACTTGGGAGCCGTTATTTTCGTCAAACTCCACGTTACACGTCTCCTCAATGAGTCCGGTGGACTTGTTGAGAACACGGTAAGCATGAGAGTTTGTAGCATAACCAACAAACATGCCCTCATAAGCTCTAGCCTCAAATTTAGACAAACGAACACCTTTCTTGAGAATGAAACACTTACACCCGAACACCCGGAAGTACTTGAGATTGGGCTTGTTACCGGTGAGTATTTCATAAGGAGTCTTGTTCAAGCCTTTGCGGAGATACAGGCGATTTGATGCATGACACGCGGTGTTGATGGCTTCGGCCCAAAAGTTGTATGGAGACTTGAACTCCGCCATCATGGTCCTTGCCGCATCCATCAACGTCCGGTTCTTTCTCTCCGCAACACCATTTTGTTGAGGGGTGTAAGGAGCGGAAAATTGATGCTTGATCCCCTCATCACTAAGGAACTCATCCAAGGTGTAGTTCTTGAACTCGGTGCCATTGTCACTTCTTATTGTCAAGATCTTTGCATCATGTTGTCGTTGAGCCTCATTTGCAAAGTCGATGACGGTTTGTTGAGTTTCACTCTTCCTCTTGAAGAAATATACCCACATGTATCTTGAATAATCATCCACAATCACCAAGCAATACTTTCTTCCCCCAAGACTATCAAAGGATGGAGGCCCAAAGAGGTCCATGTGAAGGAGCTCCAAGGGTCTCTTCGAATAGATGATAGTCGTGGGAGGGTGAGCTTTCTCATGAAGCTTTCCTTCGATACAAGCACTGCAAGCACGATCTTTGGCAAAACTAACATTTGTTAGTCCACGTACATGGTCCCCCTTGAGAAGACTTTGCAAAGATCTCATATTGACGTGGGCTAAACGGCGATGCCAAAGCCAACCCACATCAACTTTAGCCATTAGGCATGTCGCGGTCTTAGTGGGTCGCTCCGAAAAGTTAATCACATAGAGACCATTCTCGACATGCCCAACAAAGGCTACTTTAAGAGTCTTGCTCCACAAGAGGGCCATGGTATCAAGATCAAAGAAGGTGGCAAAGCCCATGAGTGCAAGTTGACGAACGGAAAGTAAGTTGTACGCAAGGGACTCAACAAGCATGACTTTCTCGATCGTTAGATCATGAGAAATGACAACCTTGCCAAGGCCCAATACCTTAGAATGTGAGGCATCACCCCACTCGACATTGGTGGGAATAGATGGGATCTTTTGCACGTCCACCACCAAGTCCTTGCTCCCGGTCATATGATTTGTTGCTCCACTATCGAGCAACCATGTTCCCCCACCGGAAGCAAACACCTACAAGAGATCAATGCTTAGTTTTAGGTACCCATTTAGTAATGGGTCTTTTGATGTTAGTAACAAGGGTCTTAGGAACCCAAATAGACCATTCAATATACTCATAAGAAGAACCAACAAATTTAGCATAAACATGCCCATCACTAGAACGACACAACACATAAGAAGGGTTAAAGTCGCCGACTTTGTTGGAAGAGATGGCTTTGCCCCTTTTGGCATCACCACTCTTCGCATTGTTCTTCTTCTCATTAGGAGCACCCTCTCCCTCCTTCACAAAAGTTTGCTTAAGCGGGGGAGGTCGTTTGGTCTTGTCATTTTTCTTCTCGTTCTTCCTCTTATTATTGGACTTGGGGGAGAACCCAACTCCCTCCTTGGCCACAACTTCCTTTTGATTGCTCAAAAGGTCATTTAGGTTCTTCTCACCTTGTATGCATGACACAAGGCCTCTCTCGAGTTGTTCCTTCAACTTGGCATTCTCCTCCACGAGATGCACATGCTCACAATACGGGTTACTAGCATTTGCATTATCAATTAAGATCATGTGAGGAAAGGTGGCCTTTTCCTTGGTTAGCTTAACTTGGAGTTGTGCATGAGACTCCTTGAGGTTAGCATGAGCACCCTTCAAGACCTTGTGGGCCTTATCAAGCACATCAAACTCCTCCTTGAGTCTAGCATGATCAACCCCAAGTTTAGCCTTCTCGGAAGATAGCACACGAGACACAACAAGAGCATGATCGAGATCTTTCTTTAACTTAGCATGGTCATTGTTTTGTGACTCCTCAATAGCCAAACGATGCCCACGCTCTTCCTCAAGAGCATTAGAGAGATCGGATATCTCATCGGCATAGTTACGACTATGACCTTCCATCTTAGAGATGGTTTCTTCGTGAGCCTCGATCATGTCATTGACTTCACCAAGTTGTTCCAAGAGAGCAACAAAGTGCTTCTTGGATTTGCCCTTGAGCTTACTCATAAAGGACTCAAATTCATTTACTTCCTCATTAGACCCCTTACCATCATCAATGCCAACCATCAAAGAAGGATTAGGAAAAATGGTGGTTTTGATGTTGGGGGTTACCTTGTTGGTGGCTTTAGCCATGAGGTACTTGGCGGTGATGTTCTCGTTGGGTGAATCGAAGAGAGACACCCGGGGAGTTGTGGCAATGGCAACGGATGCCATGGCCATTGCTTCACTATCTTCATCATCATCGTCATCCTCACGGTATTCCTCTTGAACCACCAACCCTTGAGTAGGAGTCTTCTTGGTGAAGTTGTTCTTGTTGGGGAAAGACTTGGCTTTGTCTCTCTGGATGAGCTTGCCACCATTGTCTTCCCGCTTATCGTAAGGACAATCCTCAACGAAATGGCTTACATTGCCACAGTTGAAACAAGTTCTAACTCTTTGCTTGCTCTTGAAGCCACTTGAGTTGTTCTTGTTGAAATTGGGTCTTGAGTTCTTCTTGCCCCAAAATTTCCTTGAAGCGAGAGCCATGTGCTCGTGATAATCATATTTTGTATCTTCGGGGTTGCTCTCCTCATCTTCCTATTCTTCCTCTTCTTCCACAATAACCTTGGCCTTCAAGGCAAGGTTGGGCTTCTTTGCCCTTTGAGACCGGAGCACCGCGTTATCGGTGGTCTTGTCCAAGATGATCATTGCAACGAACTCATCCAACACTTCACTTGAGGTCATGGAGTGGAAGTCCGGTCTTTGATGAATGGCGGAGGACATGGCCTTGTTGTAGGGCATCATGGCCTTGAGGAACTTGCATTTTATCCAATTGTCATCCGTGTCCTTGCTCCCATGATCTCGGAGGGAGACCGCAAGTTTGGTTACTCTCCGAAAGAGCTCACGAGGTTCTTCATCTTCCTTCATAGCAAACTCATCGGCTTCATCTTGCACCACTTCATAGTTGGAGCATTGAATGCTCGCACTTCCCCGATAGAGAGACACAATGCAATGCCACGTGTCTTTGGCCGTGGCATAGGGTCGAAGATGAGGGAGATCTTCGGGGAGAATTGCCTCTTGGATGATGAAGAGAGCATTCTCATTGAATTGATTATCCACGGCTTCTCGAGGGGTGAAGTTGCTTGGGTCATGTGGATAGAAACCTTCTTCAATGATTCTCCAAAGATTAGTATTCACATGCTTTAAATGACGCTTGAAGCGGTACACCTAAGAATCAAAATCCTCATTTTTCACAATCTTAGGAGGAGGACCGACATGATTTAAATGAGTAGAGGGAATTGGTCCACCATAGGTTGGAGGTTCCACATGGGCAAAGATGCCGGTGCCATTTCTACCACTAGTAGAGGGACCCTTTTCACTGTTAGCTTCCCCCTTTTCGGAGGTAGCATCCGTCACCTTGTTAGTGGGATCACCCACTTTCATCAGCGAGGTAGACAATTTAAGTCCTTCTAGAAATTTAGTAAACATGCTTTCAACCTTGGTCGTCATGGAGTTTTTCAATGTGTCTAGAGCCACATTGAATTCCTCATGAGAGACAGAGGTTCCCCCATCGGCCATAGACGAGATAGGATTCACACCGGAGTGCTTCTCCGCACCGTCTGTGGTGTCAACCATACTCTTCGGACGACAAAGTCCTTAATAAAGAGACGAGGCTCTGATACCAATTGAAAGGATCGATATAGTTGACTAGAGGGGGGGTGAATAGGCAACTAACAATTTTTTAAGCTTTTCTTTACCAAATTAAACTTTGCAACAAAATAGGTTCTCTAGATATGCAACTATGTGAGCAACCTATATGATGCAATAACAACTAGCACATAAGCAAGCAAGGGATACAACACAAGTAAGCTTGCAAAAGTAAAGGCACAAAATAACCAAGAGTGGAGCCGGTGGAGACGAGGATGTGTTACCGAAGTTCCTTCCTTTTAAAGGGAAGCACGTCTCTGTTAGAGCGGTGTGGAGGCACAATGCTCCCCAAGAAGCCACTAGGGCCACCGTATTCTCCTCACGCCCTCACACAATGCGAGATGCCATGAATCCACTATTGGTGCCCCTGAAGGCAGCGACCGAACCTTTACAAACAAGGTTGGGGCAATCTCCACAACTTAATGGGAGGCTCCCAACGACACCATGAAGCTTCACCACAATGGACTATGGCTCCGAGGTGACCTCAACCGTCTAGAGTGCTCAAACACCCAAGAGTAACAAGATCCGCTAGGGATTAGTGGGGGGAATCAAATTTCTCTTGGTGGAAGTGTAGATCGGGTCCTTCTCAACCAATCTCGAGCAAATCAAGAAGTTTGATTGGCTAGGGAGAGAGATCAGGCGAAAATGGAGCTTGGAGCAACAATGCAGCTTTTTGGGGGAAGAGGTAAGTCAACTTTGGGGAAGAAGACACCTTTATATAGTGGGGGAAACAATCCAGCCGTTACCCCCCAAGCAGCCACGCATAGAGCGGTACTACCGCTTGGGCAGGGCGGTACTACCACTGAACAAGCCGTACTACCGTTCCCTCCCAGCGGTACTGCCGCGCTCACGAGGGTTGCAGGGTCCTTTAAAGGCTCTTCTAGCCAAAGCTCTAAGACAACACAAAGAGAAGAAAAAACCCAAGTATAATCTTCGTCGCTTAGCGGAAGTATGGTCATGTGAATGGCCATGTGAGGATTTCTTGAAGGAAGCCGGAATTCATGAAGACTTTTATGCTTTAATCGAGACTGCAGGGCTCACCGGTTTCATGAACGACCGAATCGATCAGTATCTCTTACTTACCAATACTTTCGTGCAAAACTTTTATTATTATCCTAAGAAGTCACCGCCTGAAGTATCATTTTATTTATATGATGAGTTCAAAGAAATGTCTTTACGTCATTTTTGCACGGTATGTAGGATACCTTATGAGGGAGAATTAGAGGAACCCCATCGTGAAGATGTGGCTGGCTTTGTTGATATTATCGCTGTAGAGGAGCCAAAGAAGGGTTCCGAAGCGAAAGTCTCTAGCATACACTTTCCTGTTTTATGCTACTTTGCCATATTCGCTAGTAGATGATTGATTGGTCGTGGGAATAGTGGAAACTTGAGTTTTCCTGATATTATCATGCTTCAACATGCTTTGCTTGGAGACAATAGTTTTAATATGGGTCCCGTCGTTGCTAACCGGCTAGCCCTGAGTCGTACAAAAGGCCCCATATTTGGAGGTATCTATGATGCACGTCTTGCTAGACATTTTCAGATACCCATTAGGCACCATGAGGAAAAGGAGACAATATTGCCTCCTCACATTCTAGATTACAAGAGCATGGTAGCACATAAGTTTATTGTTGACAACAAAGATAGGATGCTCTTGTATAAACTTAGATTCAATAAGAAACACTTTGAGATTATTATTTTTCCTGCGCCTCTGTTGTTTGATTTGCTTGCAGAAAAATTTCTCGTTACACCGGATGCGGTGAACAATCATCTAGCTCAAGCTTTTACTCCAGAACCTGAACCTGAACTAGAACCTGGACTGGACCCTTATCGCGCATCATCTGTCCAGTGGGATCCGGAGATGACCAGCCAGTATTATCCTGATTATACCTCTCCTTACACCGGAGAGAGTAGCGGCGGTCCTTGGTATTAAACCAACTTAGGCCAAAAGCCTAAGCTTGGGGGAGTACGTATTTCTCACCGACTTTACATTCATGTTCACACACTAGTCGTCGGTGCTCATACTCTTTCATTGTATTATCCATGTTAGTTTAAATCTCTTTTTCTAGTTTTCTTCTTGTGTGTTTGATAAACCTTAAGAAAAACCAAAAAAAATAGTTAGTTTAATTTCCTTGTTTGTAGTAGAAATTAAAATGAAAACCAAAAAGATTTCTCGTTCTTCTTTTACTTGTTGGGCTCTTTCCCATGTAAATAGTTTTATTTTCTTTTCTTTCTTCTAGGGGTCGAGAAGACCATATTGAAAATGCTTAGTGGCTCTCATATGCATGATTGATTATTTATATTTAGAGCCCATATTACTTGTCTTCTCTCTTGAGTTGAATGCTTGCAGATTCCAGCTTAGTCCAATGCACGTGCACTCCTGTTATTGTACACTTCATTCGGTCGTGCAAGTGAAAGGCAATAATGATGATATATGATGGACTTATTGGGATGAGAAAAGCTGGTATGAACTCGACCTCTCTTGTTTTTGTAAATATGATGATTCATCGTTCCTGAGTCAGCTATTATGAAATAAACATATTTGCAATGACACTTAGAGATTATAGTTGCTTGTGCCATGCTTGATTAGCTATGAGTTATAATGGTTTTACCTTGCATGCCAACATGCATTTAGAATGATTATGATGTGATATGATGGGATGGTATCCTCCTTTGAATGAATTGAGTGACTAGACTTGGCACATGTTCACGCATGTAGTTGAATCAAATCAACATAGCCTTCACGATATTTATGTTCATGGTGGATTATATCCTACTCATGCTTGTATCTGGTGTGAATTAATTTTAATGCATGCTTACGACTGTTGTCGCTCTCTCAGTTGGTCGCTTCCCAGTCTTTTGCTAGCCTTCACCTGTACTAAGCAGGAATACTGCTTGTGCATCCAAACTCCTTAAACCCCAAAGTTGTTCCATATGAGTCCACTATACCTTCCTATTTGCGGTACCTACCTGCCATTCCAAGTAAATTTGTATGTGCCAAACTCCAAATCTTCAAATGAAATTCTGTTTTGTATGCTCGAGCAGCTCATGTTTCAACTAGGGCTGCCTATATCTTCCATGCTAGGTGGGTTATTCTGACGAGGAGTGGACTCCGCTCCTCATTCACGAGAAAGGGCCGGTAACTGGGATACCCAGTCCCATGATCCAAAAAGATCAAAGCAAATCAAAATAATTAAACAAACTCCCCCAGGGCTGTTGTATGTTGGAGGCACTCGTTGTTTCGAGCAAGCCATGGATTGATGCTTGTTGGTGGTTGGGGGAGTATAAACCTTTACCATTCTGTTTGGGAACTGCCTATAATGCATGTAGTATGGAAGATACAGCCATCTCATAGTTGTTGCGTGGACAGCGAAAGTATGCTGCTTAAAATGTTATTCAATCTCTATTTTAAAATCGAGCTCCGGCACCTCTACAAATCCTTGCTTCCCTCTGCGAAGGGCCTATCTATTTACTTTTATGTTGAGTCATCATCCTTCTTATTAAAAGCACCCGCTGGAGAGCACACTATCATTTGCATTCATTATTATTGGTTTATATTGGGTATGACTTGACTGGATCTCTTTTACCATGAATTACAATGTTTAGTCAGTCCTTGATCTTTAAAGGTGCTCTGCATTTATGTTTTGCGGTCTCAGAAAGGGCTAGCGAGATACCATTTTGTTATATCATGTTCTGATTTTTTTGAGAAAGTGTTGTCATCTGAGTTTTATTATTATGATTCGCTAGCTGATTATGCTATTCATATGAGTAATTGTGAGACCTATGTGTTATTGTGAGTATGGTTAGTTCATAATATTTGCTGAAACTTGAATGCTGGCTTTTCATGTTACAACAACAAGAGCAAACAGAGTTTGTAAAAGTTTTTCTTTATCACTTTCAGTTTGTCAACTGAATTGCTTGAGGACAAGCAAAGGTTTAAGCTTGGGGGAGTTGATACGTCTCCAACGTATCTACTTTTCCAAACACTTTTGCCCTTGTTTTGGACTCTAACTTGCATGATTTGAATGAAACTAACCCGGACTGACGCTGTTTTCAGCAGAACTGCCATGATGTTGTTTTATGTGTAGAAAAGAAAAGTTCTCGGAATGTCCTGGAAATCCACGAAGGCACTTTTCAGATTTAATAAGAATTTTTGGCAAAAGAATCAAGGTCAGGGGGCCCACGGGCTGTCCACGAGACAGGGGGGCGCGCCCCCCCTAGGGGCGTGCCCTCCTATCTCGTGGTCCCCCCGGACCTCCTCCGACCTCAACTCCAACTCCACATATACCGTCTCGGGGAGAAAAAAATCAAGGAGAAAGTTTCATCGCGTTTCACGACACGGAGCCGCCGCCAAGCCCTAATCTCTCTCGGGAGGGCTGATCTGGAGTCCGTTTGGGGCTTCAGAGAGGGGGATTCGTCGCCGTCGTCATCATCAACCATCCTCCATCACCAATTTCATGATGCTCACCGCCGCGCGTGAGTAATTCCATCGTAGGCTTGCTAGACGGTGATGGGTTGGATGAGATTTACCATGTAATCAAGTTAGTTTTGTTAGGGTTTGATCCCTAGTATCCACTATGTTCTGAGATTGATGTTGCTATGACTTTGCTATGCTTAATGCTTGTCACTAGGGCCCGAGTGCCATGATTTCAGATCTGAACCTATTATGTTTTCATGAATATATGTGTGTTCTTGATCCTATCTTGCAAGTCTATAGTCACCTATTATGTGTTATGATCCGACAACCCCGAAGTGACAATAATCGGGACACTTCTCGGTGATGACCGTAGTTTGAGGAGTTCATGTATTCACTATGTGTTAATGCTTTGGTCCGGTTCTCTATTAAAAGGAGGCCTTAATATCCCTTAGTTTCCACTAGGACCCCGCTGCCACGGGAGGGTAGGACAAAAGATGTCATGCAAGTTCTTTTCCATAAGCATGTGTGACTATTTACGGAATACATGCCTATATTACATTGATAAATTGGAGCTAGTTCTATATCACCCTATGTTATGACTATTGCATGAGGAATCGCATCCGGCATAATTATCCATCACTGATCCATTGCCTATGAGCTTTTCACATATTGTTCTTCGCTTATTTACTTTTCCGTTGCTACTGTTACAACTACTACAAAAACCCAAAAACATTTACCTTTTCTGTTGCTACTGTCACCATTACTATCATACCACTCTTGCTACTAAATACTTTGCTGCAGATACTAAGTTATCCAGGTGTGGTTGAATTCACAACTCAACTGCTAATACTCAAGAATATTCTTTGGCTCCCCTTGTGTCGAATCAATAAATTTGGGTTGTACTTCACCCTCGAAAGCTGTTGCGATCCCCTACACTTGTGGGTTATCAGCAGGGCGGTTCCGAACCCAAAGCGCAGTTTGCAGGTAGTACGAGGGCAGTTAATGAATATACTTGCATGCTTTTACTCTTAGGCAAATCACTAATCATTTAAAAGGCTTATTAGTGTTGATTTTGGAAAGTTATTGGGATACACAAGAACTAGCAATACCACATAAAAAAGAGTCTGGAATTGGACATTTTTTAATCTGTATAGTTGTTGTAGTGCCTGATTAATAGCAGAATAATTATTTGCAGGGATACTTAGATCTTTCTGCTATCATGGTTATCAAGATAGGATTTTTTTAATGTACACTATATAGTACAAAAGGTTGTTTATCATATGATGCAAATCATTAGTTTTACGGCAGTCTATTACATCAGAATCTTATCTTGATTGATAGGAATTCCACATATTGAACCTTCAAGATGGCTTGAAATGGACCTGGACAATGTGAATTGGGGCCAGTATCTAAACACTCTATTTTGGAACCTCAACTATTGGGATTGAATCAGTACGCTGGCTGGAGAGGTTGAGAATCCGAAGATAACTCCTTCCTACATGTTTTTGGTGACAGTTTGCTTGATACAATAGATGGATGTTATGTTTAGATATGTTGTGCTCGATGGATCATCTTCTTGCTTTGTTTATTCATGCTTTTTAGGAGAATATTTAAGCATGTTGATATGTTTGTCCCCTATATGTTTAGATATGTTGCCTCGATGGACCTGGTTATAATAATATAATTGATTTTCTATAATTGTTGTTGTGGGTTCGTCGATCATTAATTGGGTGGATGAGAGCAGCAGCGGCGGTGTTGCATTCTCTTTCATGAAACTGACCCCACTTTCTCGTTCTCATTACCTTGTGCGATTTGATTCCTCACTTTTCCTTTCTTCCGTTTCCTTTCCTCTTGCAGGATTGACGGGGCTGCTCTCATTTTCGGTTTGCCACTGCTCCTTGCATTCTACCGCTGCTCATTGTTGTCATAAGAAGGTGAGATCTTCGGTATGATGCTCCTGGCGTGTTTGATGAAATGTCTATAAGCTGATATGTTACTCATTCTCTCTTTCCTTATCGGTTGGTTCTTGGGTCCTCCATGCCGTTAGCCATCAAGGTTGGGTTCCTTCCCGCTTCCTTGCTCAATTTTTGCCTACGGAAAGCGATGTGTGTTGATGTGTTGGTTTTGACAACATCCCCGTGTGATCTTTGTTGGCATATCAAACGAGGATATTTGATGGCATACCCACTGGATTTGGACGTTTGGTGTGATCTCCGTTCAGTTTGTCATGCTCCTTTGTATGCAGTCTGCAGAAGTAGGCACGCCGTTTTTTACCCTCATATTTGATCATGCCGTGATGTTGCCAGCATCTGATTACTGAGTATTGTTCATGCTTTTTTGCTCAATTATTTGGGTAGAATATTTCTTAGAACATTTATGTGGCTTCAACTCTGCATCTCTAACACATACTGTCTTTTTAAGATCTGAAACTCGGTTGCTTCTGTTTACTCTGAGTCTGAGATGTGCAGTAAGAGCAGTGGATGCCCTATTTTTCAATCCTCTCAACACAATTACTTTGTTGTGATCACAGGTTGTAGGCAGCCAAGACGGTGAAGATCTCCTGCATATGAGCTGGCTACGTCTGTGGCCCAACAATGGATGTCATTGCCATCAAGTGCCCAACAATTGAGGTGGTGGTTGTCGACATCTCCAAGCCCCACATTGACGCCTGGAACAATGACACCCTCCCAATCTCCGAGCCCGGCCTCGATGATGTTGTCAAGGCATGCAAGGGCAAGAACCTCTTCTTCAAAACCGACATCGAGAAGCACATCACCGAGGCCAACATCATCTTTGTCTCGGTGAACACTGTTGGAAATATGCCCTAGAGGCAATAATAAATTAGTTATTCTTATTATATTTCCTTGTTCCTGATAATCATTTATTATCCATGCTATAATTGTATTGATAGGAAACTCAGATACATGTGTGGGTACATAGACAACACCATGTCCCTAGTAAGCCTCTAGTTGACTAGCTCATTGATCAATAGATGGTTACGGTTTCCTGACCATGGACATTGGATGTCGTTGATAACGGGATCACATCATTAGGAGAATGATGTGATGGACAAGACCCAACCCTAAGCCTAGCACAAAGATCGTGTAGTTCGTATGCTAAAGCTTTTCTAATGTCAAGTATCATTTGCTTAGACCATGAGATTGTGCAACTCCCGGATACCGTAGGAATGCTTTGGGTGTACCAAACGTCACAACATAACTGGGTGGCTATAAAGGTGCACTACAGGTATCTCCGAAAGTGTCTGTTGGGTTGGCACGAATCGAGACTGGGATTTGTCACTCCGGTTGACGGAGAGGTATCTCTGGGCCCCCTCGGTAGGACATCATCATCATGTGCACAATGTGACCAAGGGGTTGATCACGTGATGATGTGTTACGGAACGAGTAAAGAGACTTGCCGGTAACGAGATTGAACAAGGTATCGGCATACCGACGATCGAATCTCGGGCAAGTACAATACCGCTAGACAAAGGGAATTGTATACGAGATTGATTGAATCCTTGACATCATGGTTCATCCGATGAGATCATCGTGGAACTTGTGGGAGCCAACATGGGTATCCATATCCCGCTGTTGGTTATTGACCAGAGAACATCTCGGTGATGTCTGCATGGTTCCCGAACCCGTAGGGTCTACACACTTAAGGTTCGATGATGCTAGGGTTATAGGGAATAGATATACGTGGTTACCGAATGTTGTTCGGAGTCCCGGATGAGATCCCGGACATCACGAGGAGTTCCGGAATGGTCCGGAGGTAAAGATGTATATATGGGAAGTCCTGTTTTGGTCACCGGAAAAGTTTCGGGTGTTATCGGTAATGTACCGGGACCACCGGGAGGGTCCCGGGGGTCCACCAAGTGGGGCCACCGGCCCAGGAGGGCTGCATGGGCCATGTGTGGGAGGGGACCAGCCCCAGGTGGGCTGGTGCGCCCCCCCACAAGGGCCCAAGGCGCCTAGGGTTTGGGGAGGGGGCGCCCCACCTTGCTTGGGGGGCAAGTTTCCCCCTCTCCCCCCCCCTTGGCCGCCACCCTAGATGGGTTTGGGGCTGCTGCACCCCTTGGGGTGGGAACCCTAGAGGGGGCGTACCCCCCTCCCTCTCCCCTATATATACTTGAGGTATTTGGGGCTGCATACACATGAGTTTCCACCTCTCCCTGGCGCAGCCCTACCTCTCTTTCTCCTCATATCTCGCGGTGCTTGGCGAAGCCGTGCAGGATTGCCACGCTCCTCCACCACCACCACGCCGTTGTGCTGCTGCTGGACGGAGTCTTCCCCAACCTCTCCCTCTCTCCTTGCTGGATCAAGGCATGGGAGACGTCACCGGGCTGTACGTATGTTGAATGCGGAGGTGCCGTCCGTTCGGCACTAGGATCTCCGGTGATTTGGATCATGACGAGTACGACTCCTTCAACCCCGTTCACTTGAACGCTTCCGCTTAGCGATCTACAAGGGTATGTAGATGCACTCCCCTCTCTCTCGTTGCTAGTCTCTCCATAGATAGACCTTGG
Organism: Triticum aestivum; assembly: GCF_018294505.1. NCBI lineage: Eukaryota > Viridiplantae > Streptophyta > Magnoliopsida > Poales > Poaceae > Triticum > Triticum aestivum. The sequence continues at coordinate 621,352,877 of NC_057801.1, forward strand.
TGACTCGTAGGAAAATTTTGAATTTCTGCTACGTTCCTCAACAGTGGCATCATGAGCTAGGTCTATTGCCTAGATTCTATGCACGAGTAGAACACAAGTTGTTGTGGGCGTTGATTTTGTTCAATATGCTTACCGTTACTAGTCCAATCTTGTTTCGACGGTATTGTGGGATGAAGCGGCCCGGACCGACCTTACACGTACACTTACGTGAGACAGGTTCCACCGACTGACATGCACTTGTTGCATAAGTTGGCTAGCGGGTGCCAGTCTCTCCCACTTTAGTCAGAACGGATTCTATGAAAAGGGTCCTTATGAAGGGTAAATAGCAATTGACATATCACGTTGTAGTTTTTGCGTAGGTAAGAAACGTTCTTGCTAGAAACCCATAGCAGCCACGTAAAACATGCAAACAACAATTAGAGGACGTCTAACTTGTTTTTGCAGGGTATGCTATGTGATGTGATATGGCCAAGAAGAATGTGATGTATGAGATTGATCATGTTCTTGTAATAGGAATCACGACTTGCATGTCGATGAGTATGACAACCGACAGGAGCCATAGGAGTTGTCTTAATTTATTGTATGACCTGCGTGTCATTGAACAACGCCATGTAATTACTTTACTTTATTGCTAACCGGTAGCCATAGTAGTAGAAGTAATAGTTGGCGAGACAACTTCATGAAGACACGATGATGGAGATCATGATGATAGAGATCATGGTGTCATGCCGGTGAAGATGATGATCGTGGAGCCCCGAAGATGGAGATCAAAATGAGCAAAATGATATTGGCCATATCATGTCACTATTTGATTGCACGTGATGTTTATCATGTTTATGCATCTTATTTGCTTAGAACGACAGTAGTAAATAAGATGATCCCTCATTAAAATTTCAAGAAAGTGTTCCCCCTAACTGTGCACCGTTGCGAAAGTTCGTCGTTTCGAAGCACCACGTGATGATCGGGTGTGATAGATTCTAACGTTCACATACAACGGGTGTAAGCCAGATTTACACATGCGAAACACTTAGGTTGACTTGACGAGCCTAGCATGTACAGACATGGCCTCGGAACACAAGAGACTGAAAGGTCGAGCATGAGTCGTATGGTAGATACGATCAACATGAAGATGTTCACCGATGATGACTAGTCTGTCTCACGTGATGATCGGACACGACCTAGTTGACTCGGATCATGTAATCACTTAGATGACTAGAGGGATGTCTATCTGAGTGGGAGTTCATAAGATGAACTTAATTATCCTGAACATAGTCAAAAGATTCTTGCAAATTATGTCGTAGCTCGCGCTTTGGTTCTACTGTTTTAGATATGTTCCTAGAGAAAATTTAGTTGAAAGTTGATAGTAGCAATTATGCGGACTGGCTCCGTAAACTGTGGATTGTCCTCATTGTTGCGTAGAAAGCTTATGTCCTTAATGCACCGCTCAGTGTGCTGAACCCCGAACGTCGTCTGTGGATGTTGTGAACATCTGACATACACGTTTTGATAACTACGTGATAGTTCAGTTAAATGGTTTAGAATTGAGGCACCAAAGACATTTTTTGAAACGTCGCGGAACATATGAGATGTTCTGAGGGCTGAAATTGGGATTTCAGGCTCGTGCCCACGTCAAGAGGTATGAGACCTCCGACGAGTTTTCTAGCCTACAAACTAAGGGAGAAGATCTCAATCGTTGAGCTTATACTCAGATTGTCTGTGTACAATAATCACTTGAATCAAGTGGGAGTTAATCTTCCACATGAGATAGTGATGTTTCTCCAAAGACATTGCCACCAAGCTACTAGAGCTTCGTGATGAACTATAACATATCAGGGATAGATATGATGATCCTTGAGATATTCGCGATGTTTGACACCGCAAAAATAGAAATCAAGAAGGAGCATCAATTGTTGATGGTTGGTGAAACCACTAGTTTCGAGAAGGGCAATAGCAAGAAGGGATACTTCATGAAACGGCAAATCAGCTGCTGCTCTAGTGAAGAAACTCAAGGTTGAACCCAAACCCGAGACTAAGTGCTTCTGTAATAAGGGGAACAACCACTGGAGCAGAATTACCCTAGATACTTGGTAGATGAGAAGGCTGGCAAGGTCGATAGAAGTATATTGGATACACATTATGTTGATGTGTACTTTACTAGTACTCCTAGTAGCACCAGGGTATTAGATACCGGTTCGGTTTCTAAGTGTTAGTAACTCGAAATAAAAGCTACGGAATAAACGGAGACTAGCTAAAGGTGAGATGACGATATGTGTTGGAAGTGTTTCCAAGGTTGATGTGATCAAGCATCGCACGCTCCCTCTACCATCGAGATTGGTGTTGAACCTAAATAATTATTATTTGGTGTTTGTGTTGAGCATAGACATGATTGGATTATGTCTATCGCAATATGGTTATTCATTTAAGGAGAATAATGGTTACTCTATTTATTTGAATAATACCTTCAATGGTCTTGCACCTAAAATGAATGGTTTATTGAATCTCGATCGTAGTGGTACACAAGTTCATGCCAAAAGATATAAGATAGTAATTATAGTACCACCTACTTGTGGCACTGCCATGTAAGTCATATTGGTATAAAATGCATGAAGAAGCTCCATGCAGATGGATCGTTTGGACTCACTTGATTTTGAATCACTTGAGACATGCAAATCATACCACATGGGCAAGATGACTGAAAGCCTCATTTTCAGTAAAATGGAACAAGAAAGCAACTTGTTGGAAGTAATGCATTTTGATGTGTGCAGTCCAATGAGTGCTGAGGCACGCAGTGGATATCGTTATGTTCTTACTTCACGGACGATTTGAGTAGATACTGAGTATATTTACTTGATGAAACACAAGTATGAATTATTGAATGGTTCAAGTAGTTTCAGAGTGAAGTTGAAGATCATCGTGACAAGAGGATAAAATGTCTATGATATGATCATAGAGATGAATATCTGAGTTGCGAGTTTGGTACACAATTGAGACATTGTGGAAATTGTTTCACAACTAACACCGCCTGGAACAACATAGTGTGATGGTGTGTCCGAACATCATAGATGCACCCTATTGGATATGGGGCATACCATGATGTCTCTTATCAAATTACCACTATCGTTCATGGGTTAGGCATTAGAGACAACCGCACTCACTTTAATAGGGCACCACGTAATTCTGTTGAGACGGCACCGTTTGAACTATGGTTTGGAGAAACCTAAGTTGTCGTTTCTTAAAAGTTTGGGGCTGCGACGCGTATGTGAAAAAGTTTCATCGTGATAAGCTCGAACCCAAAACGGATAAATACATCTTCATAGGATACCCAAAATGGTTGGGTATACCTCCTATCTCAGATCCGGAAGCAAAAGTAATTGTTTCTAGAAACGGGTCCTTTCTCGAGGAAAAGTTTCTGTCGAAAGAATTGAGTGGGAGGATGGTGGAGATTTGATGAGATTATTGAACCATCACTTCAACAAGTGTGTAGCAGGGCACAGGAAGTTGTTCATGTGGCACCTACGCCAATTGAAGTGGAAGCTGATGATAGTGATCATGATGCTTCGGATCAAGTCACTACCGAACCTCGTAGGTCGACAAGGACGCGTACTACTTCAGAGTGGTACGCAATCCTGTCTTAGAGGTCATGTTGCTAGACAACAATGAACCTACGAGCTATGAAGAAGCGATGGTGGGCCCGGATTCTGACGAATGGCTCGAGGCCATAAAATCTGAGATAGGATCCATGACTTTGGAAGAAATACTTGATGGTCGTAAGGCCGTTGGGTACAGATGGATTTTAAAAGGAAGACAGACAATGATGGTAAGTATCACCATTAAGAAAGCTCGACTTGTCGTTAAGATGTTTTCCGACAAGTTCAAGGAGTTGACTACGATGAGACTTTCTCACTCGTAGCGATGCTAAGAGTCTGTTGGAATTATATTAGCAATTACAGCATGATTTATGAAATCTTGCAGATAGGATGTCAAAAACATTGTTTCCTTGACGATATCCTTGAGGAAAGGTTGTATGTGATACAACCAGAAGGTTTTGTCAATCCTGAAGAATGCTAACAAATATGCAAAGCCCCAACAATCCTTCTAAGGACTGGAGTAAGCATCTCGGAGTTGGAATGTACACTTTGATGAGATGATCAAATATTTTGGGTTTATACAAAGTTTATGAGAAACTTGTATTTCCAAAGAAGTGAGTGGGAGCACTATAGAATTTCTGATGAGTATATGTTGTTGACATATTGTTGATCAGAAATGATGTAGAATTTCTGGAAAGCATATAGGGTTATTTGAAAAGTGTTTTTCAATAGAAAACCTGGAATAAGCTGCTTGGACATTGAGCATCAAGATCTATGAGGATAGATCAAAAACGCTAAATGGTACTTTCAAATGAGCACATACCTTGACATGATCTTGAAGGTGTTCAAGATGGATCAGTCAAAGAAGGAGTTCTTGCCTGAGTTGTAAGGTATGAAGTTAAGAGTTAAAGATCGACCACGGCAGAGAAAGGACGAAGGTCGTCCCCTATGCTTCAGACGTAGGCTCTATAGTATGCTATGCTGTGTGCCGCACCGGAAGTGTGCCTTGCCATGAGTGTGGCAAGAGGGTACAAAGGTGATCCAGGAGTGGATCACTAGATAGCGGTCAAAATTATCCTTAGAGGAATAAGGAAATGTTTCTCGATTATGGAGGTGATAAAGAGTTCGGCGTAAAGGGTTACGTCGATGCAAGCTTTAAACACCTATCCGAATGACTCTGAGTAGGAAACCGGATACGTATAGTGGAGCGACCATTTGGAATAGCTCCAAGTAGAGTGTGGAAGCAGCATTTACAATATAACCTAGAGATTTGCGAAATACATATGGATCTAAATGTTGCAGACCCGTTGACTAAAACCTCTCTCACAAGCAAAACATGATCAATCCCCAGAACTCATTGAGTCTTAATCACATGGTGATGTGAACTAGTTTAGTGACACTAGTAAACTCTTTGGATGTTGGTCACATGGCGATGTGACCTATCAGTGTTAATCACATGGTGATGTGAGCTAGATTATTAACTCTAGTGCAAGTGGGAGACTGTTGGAAATATGTCCTAGAGGCAATAATAAATTACTTATTATTATTATATTTCCTTCTTCATGATAATCGTTTATTATCCATGCTATAATTGTACTGATAGGAAACTCAGATACATGTGTGGGTACATAGACAACACCATGTCCCTAGTAAGCCTCTAGTTGACTAGCTCGTTGATCGATAGATGGTTACGGTTTCCTGACCATGGACATTGGATGTCATTGATAACGGGATCACATCATTAGGAGAATGATGTGATGGACAAGACCCAACCCTAAGCCTAGCACAAAGATCGTGTAGTTCGTATGCTAAAGCTTTTCTAATGTCAAGTATCATTTCCTTAGACCATGAGATTGTGCAACTCCCGGATACCGTAGGAATGCTTTTGGTGTACCAAACGTCAAAACGTAACTGGGTGGCTATAAAGGTGCACTACAGGTATCTTCAAAAGTGTCTGTTGGGTTGGCACGAATCGAGACTGGGATTTGTCACTCCCGTTGACTGAGAGGTATCTCTGGGCCCACTCGGTAGGACATCATCATCATGTGCACAATGTGACCAAGGGGTTGATCACGGGATGATGTGTTACGGAACGAGTAAAGAGACTTGCCGGTAACGAGATTGAACAAGGTATCTGCATACCGATGATCGAATCTCGGGCAAGTACAATACCGCTAGACAAAGGGAATTGTATACGAGATTGATTGAATCCTCGACATCGTGGTTCATCCGATGAGATCATCGTGGAACATGTGGGAGCCAACATGGGTATCCAGATCCCGCTGTTGGTTATTGACCGGAGAACGTCTCGGTCATGTCTGCATGGTTCCCGAACCCGTAGGGTCTACACACTTAAGGTTCGATGACGCTAGGGTTATAGGGAATAGATATATGTGGTTATTGAATGTTGTTCGGAGTCCCGGATGAGATCCCGGATGTCACGAGGAGTTCCGGAATGGTCCGGAGGTAAAGATGTATATATGGGAAGTCCTGTTTTGGTCACCGGAAAAGTTTCGGGTGTTATCGGTAATGTACCGGGACCACCGGGAGGGTCCCGGGGGTCCACCAAGTGGGGCCACCGGCCCAGGAGGGCTGCATGGGCCATGTGTGGGAGGGGACCAGCCCCAGGTGGGCTGGTGCGCCCCCCCACAAGGGCCCAAGGCGCCTAGGGTTTGGGGAGGGGGCGCCCCACCTTGCTTGGGGGGCAAGTTTCCCCCTCTCCCCCCCTTGGCCGCCACCCTAGATGGGTTTGGGGCTGCTGCACCCCTTGGGGTGGGAACCCTAGAGGGGGCGTACCCCCCTCCCTCTCCCCTATATATACTTGAGGTATTTGGGGCTGCATACACATGAGTTTCCACCTCTCCCTGGCGCAGCCCTACCTCTCTTTCTCCTCATATCTCGCGGTGCTTGGCGAAGCCCTGCAGGATTGCCACGCTCCTCCACCACCACCACGCCGTTGTGCTGCTGTTGGACGGAGTCTTCCCCAACCTCTCCCTCTCTCCTTGCTGGATCAAGGCATGGGAGACGTCACTGGGTTGTACGTGTGTTGAACGCGGAGGTGCCGTCCGTTCGGCACTAGGATCTCCGGTGATTTGGATCACGACGAGTACAACTCCTTCAACCCCGTTCACTTGAACGCTTCCGCTTAGCGATCTACAAGGGTATGTAGATGGACTCCCCTCTCTCTCATTGCTAGTCTCTCCATAGATAGATCTTGGTGACTCGTAGGAAAATTTTGAATTTCTGCTACGTTCCTCAACAAACACCCCCACCAAGACCCGCAGTCTGGGAACAGGCAAGGCTGTCGACCTCACCTACTGGGAGAGCGCTGCCCGGATGATTGTCGACGTGTCCAACTCTGACAAGATCGACGTTGATGAGTCCACTGTCCCTGTCAAGACCGCGAGACCATTGAGAAGATCCTGACCCACAACAGCAAGGGCATGAACTACCAGATCCTGACCAACCCAGAGTTTCCTTGCTGAGGGCACGGCGACCAATGACCTGTTCAAGCCTGATAGAGTGCTCATCGGTGGCTGGGAGACCCCCGAGGGCAGGAAGGCTGCCTAGGCCCTCAAGGAGGTGTACGCCTACTGGGTGTCTGAGGAGAACATCGTCACCACCAACCTGTGATCTGATGAGCTCTCCAAGCTCGCCTCCAACGCCTTCCTGGCATACAGGATCTACTTCGTGAACGCCATGTCGGCGCTCTGTGATACCACGTGCGTGCTCGTGCTCATGGTGGTTTCCCATATATCAGTAGTGCGGAGGAGCCGGTATCCTCAGCCAGAGTTGGATGTACTTGCGGGTGACCTCACTGTCACCAGTGCATCTGCAGGTATGCTAGCTCCATCTCTTCTCTTTTTGTTGTGAATGCAAAAAGGAGAGGCTCAGATCTGGAGAGTAGCCAATGAGATACAAATTAATTTAGTTTTGTTTTGACGATGCCAATGAATTTCCGTAGATTTTCCTATACTCAGCAGAAAACTTACATCCCTTGTTCACTGGGATTCTTCTTTCTTCATTGTATCTTTTCCCTTCGCCATAGCAGATAGCACCACATTTGCCGCAGCACACCAGAGTCAATTTAGTTGACTAGCAATAGAGCAAAGCTGAGCTAATTCCAAATATGACAATTAACTGCATACAATTTTCTATCTTCAGGGGGCTTCTCTTTGATTCAGAGTAAAATCAAGTTCTTTACCTATGGAGGAGGTAGATACTGATGGAGTGGATGACAAGGTGTTCTCTAGATTCTGCATCATCTCCATATTCTGCATCATTAGTGAGCAACTTACCTAGGGAGGAGGTAGATACTGACAGAGTGTATGAGCAGGTAGTTCTCCAAGTTTCTTTATACTACCAGCCCACTCTATATTTGACTATGCTCTAATATGTCAAATCATGAAATGATATGAATAATTAAATATTAGCAGATGGACAAAACGTGTATTGATGGTCTGATGTACCAAGTGTTTTTATCCACAGTGAATAAAATAGAGGAGTGGCCTGTTCACCGGAGCAAGCGAGGAAGATAGCTCAGCCCGACCACCAACGTCCACTCACCGGTTTCTTCGATGCCTCGACCTCAAGCTGCATCAGCTCATTGATATGTGATGGACATCTCCCAGCAGTCCCTCGACTGCCAGGCCACTGCGTCCGACCTCGACAAGGCGTTCGGATGGTTGTCGAGGCACGCGCTGCTGTACCAGCGGTGCTGCTATGTTGCTCTGCCCTCAACCATCCAAATCATTTATACCAGACCCAATCTTCCACTGCCATCTCATACATATGCAGGTACTATCCAGTATCTATGCATGAGCTACCGAGCATGAGTGTGGCCGTCACCCAGGAGCAGGTTCAGTTTCTGTGCATCCACTTTTTGCCTACTTTGCATCTTTTAGATCTGCAATTTCATATGACGTTAGTTCCCTTCTGCCATACAGTGGACTACTACATCTTCTCAGCTGTGTTGGTTTCTATAGCTCCATTGGTTGCTTACTTTTTAGTGATATTGTAGTTTAGGGCATGCTCACCAATTGTTCCATCAAAATGTCAAACCAACTTAAATTTATCTCTTATATATGTGTTATTGAATACTAGAGGTGATTATTTTCTTTCTATGGATTACAATTTTATAAGAATTAGGCTTCTTGAAACTTTGAGGTCCAAACTAATTAGTCTTTGAGATTTATGCACCAGGGCATACAACCTAGGTAATCCTTAGTACATATTTTTAATTTCTAACTGAAGGTAGATACATACTGGAAATAAAGTTGTTGCATGCCCATCATCAATTACTCTTTTGTATATCACTTTTTAGAATAAGATATATTTTGGTTGTTCAATGCTTCTAGGAAGAAGATGGTTTAATATATTGGTGTCAGAGCGCTTGTTGCAATAACCGTCAAATCTTGATTGTATTATATTGATCGGACCAAGCACTTTTTGGATAAATTAGCATGAAGTGATCAGGAGCAGAGAAATAGATATGTCTTGAAGAAATGGATATATATGGTTTTAAGGTTACATGAAGATATATATGTCTGGATCAAGTTGTAAGTTCTCTTCCAGAATTACTTAAGATTAGTGATTCTGTTAGCTACATAGTTGTCCTTTATTTATGGGGATCACATGTCCTTGATGATCATATTATGATTTGGACACACATTAATTCATAAAACCATTTGTTACTTTCAAGACATGTTTATTTTGTAGGTGCATATCCATACAATTCATAAAACCATTTGTTACATTCAAGACATGTTTATTTGTAGGTGCATAGCCATAGACGACGCCCTCTTGCTGGAAATAGTAGCAACAACACTCACCTCACGTAATCGCTCGTCCTCAAAAGATTCATAATTATATCTATTTTTGGATGAATTTTGGGGTCAACATATTACAGACTTGTAGTCAAGACCTAATCGCTACGTACAGTATTTTGAACCCATGGTGTGTCAACCTTTTTAATTTAAGATAGCAACATTATCCATCACATCTTTTATATTTCTCTCCATGATTCTCAATGGTCTTGATTGCTTGATAAAGGATTTATGGCATGAATTGGTCGCTGAAAAGTGGAATATGTAATTTATTCTAATATCTTAATCATATTTTGGATCAACATGTTGTAGCTGGCCACTTTCTACCTCTGCACATGTACACTGAATTCTATATCATGTTCTTCCAATGAAAGGGATAAGAGAAAAAGTAGAAGGATATAGATTTTGCATATATTTTTAACAACTTCCAAGTTGATATTTGGGCTCATTCCTGGTTCGATACTGGTTGATGCATGGTTACTTTTGGCAACTTGGGTTGTGCATGAGATAGTAAAAGGAGAAAATTACTAAACTTGGAACCTTTTTAACATCCAATTAAAAGGGAAGGTGAACATCTCCTCAAACATCATATCCTTTTGGTATAACATAACAAGACAAGATGAGTACCATGTTTTCTGTTACTTCTCAGTTTCCTTGCATTGACTATTACATAATCAAGGGCGCACGATGCAGAGAGATATGCCTGACCATCTCAAAATGTTCTACAGGAGTACTGAGGGAATTGCGTGAACCTGACACCAAAGGTGAGCCATCGCCTATCCCAGCCCGTTGCCAAGCACCGTCTTATTCTGCAGCAAAAACGGCCACCCATTCCGAATCCCAGTAGATGCGGCTAACACTGGGTTTTAGAATCGCTCAATCTTATTTTATCCATGAATCCACCGCCTCGTATTTGACCTGCCTCTCCACTCTTTGGCAAATACTTCAGATTTTCACAATTTTCCAGACTTTTTTGCCATGATTGCATATAATCTCTGTAGTTATTTACTTAAATGATTGTTAGGCCTGCTATGCATCACACGATATATATAATGCAATATCTAGTACACTGTTTAGCCCCAAATCTACAGTACTTACAGACATTAGCCGGCAAAAGGAATTAAATAGCCACAAATGGTTGATGCACATATACTCAAACGATTACATACTGGTTTATTTATAAAAGAACCAAACTAGACAAGTTAAATCCATCTTAGTACTCTTTTAAAGTGCATAATTAAACTATATGCCCACAATTGCTATTGCCAGCTACTTAAGTTTCTGATTTCTCGCACTAACAATTCTCACGATACTTATACAGGGTGAAGAATATGAGCATCCGTAGTATATCATTCGCGGTGAGCCAATGCCAAGCTACAATGCTTATTATCTTGTTCTGATATTCCCTATTTAAAATAAAATGACCTAATAGTTTTTATGATCTGCTATACCTCTTTGACACCAATTTTCTGCCATAGAACCGGAAAAACATATATTAGGCCGATAAATAATGCTCAAGTTAACTAACTTGCTTACTATATTCTTCCTACCATAGGTTTAAAGCTTAATTCTAATTTTCTCTTGATGAAAGCTTAGTCTCCTAACAATAAATAGTATTCAGCCTCCTTACATGTCATTTTGATCTTTCCAGATCTTACCAAAACGAAACTAAATTCAGGACCACCCCCTGCTATCCAATACCGGAGAGAGCTTGAAAGGTACTGTCACCGGGGCAATGAAGTGAAGCTCTATCAGCACCATGTGAACAAGTTGTTTGCCATGTTCCGCCGCAGAAAAACGGATATCAAATACTATGTCTGCACTATCAACAAAACATTTGCAAAGCTAGGCCAGCGGATGGTAAACTCCTTCTTTCCACTTCATTGAAAAAATAATTATCTTTACTTATGCCTCACAACTAAACTACTTGTACTTGACTAATCATTAGAAGTACAACCTGTAGTATGATTTTGATTCACCAAATTGACTTCATTGCGAAATATTGAAAAAACTGTATACATGTAACTTTAGAAACTAATATTCATATAGTCTGATATACATGTTTTCTTCCTTCCTATATTTTTTCTCCTTCACTAGAGTACCATACATACAGAAACAACCAATTTACATCTTATACTCCACATTGGAAGGAATGTAGCATGCTCTGCACCCTCCTTTTGCTTCCTGCCATTATTTGCTGATGAATGTTCTTGCTATCTATATTTAAACCTTCTCAGTGTAAGAGTGACAAGACACTCTCCAATCCATTGAATTAATTCCTTTTTTCTCATCAGTATTTTCAGGTCAACTACACTGAAAGAAAACTAAATGATTACATTGACCCAGATTATGATACGCTCAAGGTCAGGCTTGCAAACACTGATCTACAAGCCAATTGCCGCATCATGCTAGGAACCGACAAGAGAGCCATTGTAACAATCAACTAGTCTGAGTTTCGTTGCCTTGCAAAAATCCATGGAGACATCTCTGCCTTTCGTTTCAAGGTCACCACAAAGCAGCGTCTGGTTCTCATCGTGCATTTTGGTCATGGTGACTACTCTCAGCAAGATATGTATAGACTTTAGTCCTCCCTTGCTGCCTCTATGGTGAAAAGTAGTCGACGATCTTTAGATTTTATTGTTGTCTCTATGGTCAAAAGCGGTTTACCATCGCTTATTGTATATATGTGAAGGACTCCTCTTCTACTGTTGTTTCCAGAACACTATGACTCAAAAAACAACCTTTCCTTTTGTGCATGCTTTCACATTAATGTTTCCATCAAACATTCCCTGTGATCATATCTGCAGCACTTACAAGATCATATTAAGATTTCCCAATGGATCATGTACATATTCCACCAATCTTATCTACTTACTACATATAGTATATAAGCTATTCTTTTCAAACAATAATATGATAATGCATACTCTTACACCGATTAGCTTACATTCGGCCTTTGCGCCATTGGCGCAATGGGTCATCTAGTGGTCATAATTAGCGAACAAAAAGAAACCTAATGTGCTCATGGGAGGGTCACTTCAGCTTTCTACACGCGCAAAGGAAACAAGTACCGTACAATCATTAGAAGTGTGAGTTTTTCCATGCAAATACTATTAATAAGAAAGAACATGTGGCTCATCCCATTGTTAGATTGTGGACACAAATGAAGCCTTCCCGTGCATTTGGATTTTCAGCCGTTGGATTGGCCGTCCAAAACGATCCTGGTCGTCGGATGTTTAGATGGAGCGATCTGGACCGTTGGATCATGAGATGGATCGATCGGGGCCATCAGATCGAGAGAAACACTGCTACAATGAATAGTGCTTGGAGTAGCCATCCCACTACCTGTTATTTCGGTGCCCCCTGATGGGCATTTTGGTCTTTTCACATTTAGTCAACCCCGCTTGTCCTTCTCGCTCTCCTACTCGTCCTCCTCCCTGCTCGCATTCCTTCCTCGCTGGAACCCTAGCCGCCACTCTCTCCCACTCGTCCTCCTCCCTGCTCCCCTTCCTGGGGGCACTCCCCCTTCCCCGTCACGCCTCCCCTCGAGCCGTCTGCTGGCGCTCTCCCTTCACTGGAGTTGGGTGAGACTGTGAGGACCCTAGCTATCTATCTCTGTCGCTCGCATCTCTCTACCGCTGGCGCCACTGCTTCCCCGTCAAGCTCTTGCGCCATGCCTTGGGAGGATAGGAAGTTGGCCCGCTGTTCCCGGCAAAGCGCGCCATCGCGCCATCAACAGGGAAGGCCAGGCGGAGCGCGCCGTCGCCACCGGTTAGCTCGTGCTGGGCTTGGACGTTTCGACTGGACGGCACACGAGCGGACGGGCGCGATGCCTCCGGCGGCAAGTCCGACAATGATGAAGGCCTTCCTCAGGTAACTCTCCTCCTCCTTCATTGCCCTCCCCTCCATCCAGCTCTACCGCCGCGGAGGAGAGGCCACGCCGCACAACCGTGAGGAACATAGAAGAGCACACTACCAGGCCGCACAGCAGGCAAGGAAGGAGCGCCGCCGCGGAATGGGGAGGTTAACGCCGCAGATTGGGGAGGAGCGCCGTCGCCGCCTGGACCAAGCTCCCTGCTCCATTGACCAAGGACGCTCGATTTCGGCTGCCTACAGCACACATCATCTAACATGTCCCTTATCTTGTTCCTCGATTAGTTTGTTGCTCTGACCGCCTGCAATACAAACCAAACTAAACTGATATGTGAGCCTGCAGTACAAACCAAATTGAACTTATCTTCTTTCTCTGAATATGTATGCGATGGTTTGACCTTTAGATATAGCAGTTCTGAAATTAGATATTGTTCTGAAAGTCAGATATTGTTGAATTTAAGAGAAGTTACAGCAATCAATCATAGCTAACTGGTTATAT